>NC_056444.1:77994395-78294395 GCF_018296145.1 Oncorhynchus tshawytscha | reverse complement strand
TGACTCTCCGTTGCCCCAGACAACCCTTGTTCCCAGAGATCATCCGCCTGTTGGGCTGCGTTATTGGATCTATTGTCCCAGGCGCACGGATCTGTGGGTTTGGACCCTGAATGGTTGAATTTGTTGGCTTGAAGTTTACCCTTGAATGTGATTATGACTGCGTTTGAGAGTTGCTGTCAGGGTAAAGGAGTTTATCCTTTTTCAGAGCTCTTTTGGTGGACATTTTGAAATTCGTGCAAGAGATTTTTGAGCAGTGCCTTTTTCCACATTGACGGTTTATATGGCAGCCATCTTGGTGTCATGTAGGGATTGATGGCTCTACCTCATGGTCTCATCCTCTGGTGGTGCGGTTCCACATTGAATTAACCTCCGTTTGAACCAAAGGATTCTGTGGACCTGAAGGTTCTTCCTACAAGACTGCCCTGCTCATGGTCTTGGTGTCGGTCAATCGCATTTGGAATTTCCACGCTCAAAACACCCTTGCTGTTTTGAGTTTGCACCTGGCGACTCCAAGGTGAGGTTACGTCCTAATGCAGCTTTTGCTCCAATGGTTATACCTATGTCTTACAGGTCCCTGGCTTTCTAGCTGTTCCCCATCTCACCTCCTCTGTTTGCTTCCAGTGAACAATGGAGGTTGCATGGCCTGGGTCCGGTGCAGACTACGCACATATATGGACAGGAACAAGGAGATCCACATTTGTGACCAGCTTTTTTGTCTGTTTCCCTAATCCGGCTCGGGGTAGGGCACTTTCTAAGCAGAGTCTTTCTCATTCGATTGTGGAAGCCATTTCCCTGGCGTGTGACAGCAAAGGACAAGGGTTGCCTAGCGCTGCATGCGTGCTCACTCCATTAGGGGTGTGGCGGCTTCTTGGGCATTGTTCAAGGGCATGAAGATTGGTGATGTCTGTGCTGCAGCGAGTTGGGGGTTCCCCACATACCTTTTGTGAGGTTTTATCGCTTGGTCGTAGGTGCTCCCAGTGTGTCTCATAGTGTTCTTATGGCTGGGTCCAGGATTGGATATTAGGCAGCGAGCAGATTATTTATTTATCCGGGGTACCACAGTTTCCCTTTGGGTTTGAGCCTTGGTCTGCTGTGGTTCGTCGATAACGCATTATCAAGTCACAGCAGGTGCCCTGTTGTCTTGGACTTGCGGTTCCCTGTGTGTGTTCTGGCATTCCAGACTCCTCAGGTCTTGGTGTGAGCCTTTTAGGAAACCGGTAGGGTTTATGGACTTGGTCGATGTTAGGCAGCATTTTGACCGGGTTATCACAGTTTTCCTGCAGGTTTTAGCCTTGGGCTGCCGAGATGTGCGGCAGTGCGCAGAGTGTGCATTAAGTAGGGTTACCACAGTTCCCTGTGGGTTTGACCCTCAGCCTGCCGTGGTTCATCGACTCTGGCCGTTGCTATGCAGCGTGCGTGTGCGCTTTACCAGGTCACGACAGGTGTTCTGTTGTTTTCGACTTGCAGTTCGTTGTACGAGTTCTGACATTTCAGGCTTGCAAGTTAAGTATTGTTTCTGGAACTGTGGGATCATGGGACTTGGGCTGCAGTGGCAGTATGTCAGTACACATAGCCAAGCTGCAGCAGGTTCTGGTTCCCTATATGGGGATCTGACAGTTTAGGCTTCTCGGGTAAGTATTAGGGAAGAAGGTGGCTTCTGTAACCCCTATTTGGAGCCGGTGGAAACTGTGTGTGCTTGGGCTGCCGTGGGCCTCCTAGTTTGGTACCCTCTGAGCCAGGTTGGGGTGTGATTTTATGTCTAAAAGGGAGCGTACAGTTATGAATATAACTATGGTTCCTTGAAGGAGGGAACGATGTATAACATATTTTGTCCCCGTGCCGTCAGGGGGTTTGCACATACAGTACATATAAAACGTACAGTACACACTCAGCACATACAGAACATATGTTCCCTGAAGGAGGGGATGAGGTATAACATACTATTGGGAGTCCAACAACCAATCCTATTCACCTGAAGCAAACTGAAATTACGCTCAACGGGCCAATTAATGCCATGCTCGTCCTCGGAAGCCGGGCCTCTCTGGTTATAATGCCACAAAATAGCCGCATGTGCCCACTCCCTCAAATCGTTTGGAGAACATATCCTTTCTATTTTATTCAGCTTTGTTCGATTGTATTCTTCATACTATAAAATAATGCCACAGACTTCTAAGCAAATCTTGTCAGCTAAATGAACTAGTGTAGCACACAGCCATTTGGCATAGCCAGATCATGGCCTAACATAAGGACAACTCGGAGTATGCTGTTCTTCTGAAATATTAATCATGCTTCTTTAGTACTGTCTAAAATACATAATGGATTTATTGTTAAGGTGTAGGCTATATTACATGGATTTTATAGACTTTTTAAAATGTAGATGTTCCAAAGGTCTGCATCAGTGGCTTGTAGGCTATGTGTGGAAGCCAGGAGATGCTAGATGTGTTTATGTTAATTAACGGTCAATTACCCTGAGACCAACAGTTATTTGCTTGACAATCACCGTGTGACAAAATTTTGTGACGGCCACAGCCCTACTTGGAAATGATTGATAGTTTACGACAGTAACCATCTGCTTCCTTCCAGGTGTTTCTAGGCTCTGGAGGTAGGGTGGAGAAGTACTCCTCCATACTCATCCAGCCCAACTCACCCATCAGCAGTGACCTCCTCCTGGACCAGATGGAGACGCACATCTACATCATGACCAGCACAATGGTTAGTCTGAGTGGACGCCACACAGCAAAACACAGCTCAAACACATCATCGCTAGCTACTTGACTCTCCTAATATAGGGCAGGAATCATCAACTAGATTTAGCCACGTGCCGTTTTTTTCCTTGATCGGGTGTTTGGAATGCAGTGAAGTAGATCAAGGGCAGGTACAGGTGTGTTGTTGCCTTTTGTCTGTTGGCACTCTCCCTTTTAGATTAGAAAGCCTGGCTAGGAAACACAATAATAGCACCTCTATGGCTTCATTGTCCATGTATATACTAAGTACAGCTGTTCTTAAGAAAGGGATGTGTGGGTAACATTTCAGGTGGAGAAGCGGCCGGTGGCAGAGTGTGGAGATCACCTGGACTGTCAGTCCTGTCTCTCAGCCCGAGAGCCGTACTGTGGCTGGTGTGTTCTGGAGGGCAGGTGAGGAAGCACCAACTGACTATTCTAATTCTATACCACAGAGAGTCAAGTTAATAGAAGTTAACTTCTCACTTGTTCCTCTCTTTGGACCTGTGTTCCACCCCTCACCCCCACATCCCCCTGTGATGTCAGGTGTGGCCAGCGTTCCCAGTGCAGTCGGGGGGCTCTGCAGGGCCAGTGGCTGTGGAGCTTTGACCAGCAGCAGCAGTGTCTCAGTATCCAATCCCTGAGCCTGTATAACATCAGCCTTGGAGTGGAGACAGACGTAAGACATGAGAAGAGCAAGATACAGTGATTGTTTTGAGCTTTAAAAAAAAGATGAATACCCTTTGTCACCTGTCTGTCCCTCTTTCTTTTTCTTTCTCTCTCTCTTTCTTTCTTTCTTTCTTTCTTTCTTTCTCTCTCTCTCGTTCTCTCTGTCTCGGTCTGTCGATCTCCCTCTCTCGGTCTCTCTCTCTGTCTCGGTCTGTCGATCTCCCTCTCTCGGTCTCTCTCTCTCTCTGTCTCTCTCTCGGTCTCTCTCTCGGTCTCGGTCTCTCTCTCGGTCTCGGTCTCTCTCTCTCTCTCTCTCTCGGTCTCTCTCTCAGATTGCTGTTTCAGTGAAGGGGTTGCCCAGTCTAGTGGAAGGCGAAGAATACAAATGTTTCTACCAGGATGTGGAAAGTCCTGCCAATGTCACAGACACTGGTGTGACCTGCTCTACCCCCGACTCCAGAAGGCTGCCTCTTATTGGCCAAGGAGAAGGTGAGTGACATTGGTGGGAGACCAATAGGACATTACAATGCAAAATAATTCCACTCTCATTCTCAATTATCACCATAGTTAACAATCCTACTAATGTCGTCTCCTACTCAGACTCCGTCACCGTCCCTCTGTCCCTTCGCTTCCTCAATGTGACAGTGGCTGCTTGGGAGTTCACCTTCTTTGACTGTGGCGTGGTCCAACAGCTCTCTGGAGGCATGCCGTAAGTTAAAATGCGGACATTTTACCTCAATACAATTGTATTTCTCTCCCTGTTAACCTCTCACGGTCTCCGTCTTCTCTCTGTTTTCAGGTGCAGAGGGTGTGTGAGCAGTCGCTGGGGCTGTAACTGGTGTATTCACCAGCACTTCTGCACCCCCAACACTTCCTGTGATGAAGGAGTCACAATTTACAACAAACACGTAAGTCCACCTACGGTTATCAGTCAGTGCAGTTACAGGACTGCTAGCTGGAACGTACTATATCTACTAACCAGCCTATTCAGGTTTGCTTTGTAGAGAAACGGGTAACTGCCCAAGGTAACTGTTAGTTCATTCATGTCTTGTTGTATTCCATTGTCTCTGTTTTTAGTTTTTTTTTTTTGTAAATGTTTTTTTGTTTTTTTTGTGATGTCAGTCTTATTTGCATATATTTCTTGCCTATCCTGTCGTTTTACTGTCGTTCCCTCCTCTCTCCTTCTCTGGTCATGTTGTTACCATCTCAAGTTGAAACCACCAACAGCAGCCAAACAATCTGATACTGTAACTCCAACTGTTCTGGCTGCTCCAACACTCCCATACACAGAGGTATCTGTTAGGACCACTCCCCCAGTCCCAGCCAGCACGGATGTGCCCTTAGCCACTCCCCCCACCACCGCCGAGCCCACTGCAGTCCCCACCACCCTCTCACAAACCATCGCCACCACCACATTTTCAACCACACTGGCCACCCAGGCTATGACTGCACTGGAAGTGACAACCAGTCTGCAGGCAGGGGCCATCGCAGAAGAGACCAAAGTGGAGGGATATGGAGACGGGAGTCTCCCCAGGACTACTGGTGGAACAGAGCAGACAACAGTCACCAGGGTTGAGCTGCTAGACTGGCCCGAGGCTCTAGAGATGTTTCCTAGTAGTACTGCTGGACTGACTGGCCTCACTGGGATGGAGCCCTCGTCCCCTGACACCACCTCAACCATCTCCAGTGTTGTCCCCCTGTTAGTGGACCTGCCCACTGGCTCTGACAGGGATGAGATCCCCCTTGCCCCCTTCCAAAGTACAGCCTCACCCTCCTGGACCGGGGAATGGGACAAGGGGGAGGGAGAGACCGAGACAAACATGGACCCTGCAACATCCTCTGCCACAGTGCCCTCTGGAGTTGATGAACCAAACCAGCCCTCTCAATCATTTACCCTCACACCTGACCCTGAGTCTGAGTCTTCACCAGACTACCAGTCTGACTCCTTTGCTCTGCTGGTGAGTGGGCCAGGGCTTCCACTGCCAGTGGCTGTCTAGCTGATGCACCCAGTACAAGACATGTGTTTAATCAGATAAGTGCATTTGCATTGTGTTAAATAGGTTACTCTTAATTTGATCCCAAATCCCTACCCTCTTATTTATGTCATGATATGTGTGATGTGTGTAAACAGCATCACCATTATGTTGTGTGTTTTGAGTGTCATTGAAGTTGTCAACTGGCAATGCTTTGGAGCTCAAAGCCATCAAAACATGGCTGTCTTCAGTTCACACTAAACCTGCTGTTTTTTGTTTTACAAATTGTTTGTCAGTGTTTCTGTTATTTTCCTCGATGTCATGTTATAGACCTTTAGACTATAGAGCAAACATTTTGGACTGGGATTAATTGTGAATTGTTCTAACAGTAAATCTGGTTTAAAGCAGCAATTATAGTTTCAAACAATAACAAAGTGTCCCTGTTTTGGTCAACAGATGAGGGATGGGGCTGAGAGAAATGTAGCCACTCTCAAATTCAGAGACAGCTATGAATGCATGGACTGACCATCCGTGACGTAAAAAAATATAGTTTTAGCCATGTTTTGAGGTTATATAGTGTTTTTTATTTTATTTACTTTGTTTAAAAACATTGGGGTAAAAGAAGCTTATGTTTGGGTTCTGATGGGATACGACAGTTGAATTAAGTTCATGAGGCATTTATAAGTTATATTTTTCAAGAATAAAAGGGTACATATCATGAATTTATAAGTCAACGAAATGTATGTAGCAAGTGCAGAACGGCCCTTTTAATGACTGAAACTGACGAGACATCACCTGGGGATGTAGGATGCTGATAAGTGTGATGTCCCCTGTGTGTGTGTCCTGTAACATGTCCTATAATGTGAGTAGGACTGCCCGTGTGTGGAGAAGGTCCAGGGCTCCTCTCTACTTCCTGTTAATGTGGAGAGGAAGATCACTCTGGTGGGACGCCACCTTCACCTCTTCCAGGTGGGTGAGGAATGCTGGCTGGTGGTTTACTTGTCTTCAGGTGCGTGGTGTGTGAAATGCGGTCTGTATGTCATCTACTGGCGTGTGCCTGTGTGTGATCAGGATGAGGGTCTGGACTATGAGTGTGTCCTGACCATCGAGGGACGGTCAGTGGTGGTGGACGCGTACGTGGAGACAGAGGACACCCAGCCCTCTCTCTACTTCATCACCTGCCAGCTACACCAGGTCACTCTCTATTCAATATCAGTTCATGTGGTATTGCAAAAATGCTGTTCATTTGAACAGTGTTTGTCTGTCTGTTTCATGTTTTTTTGAAGGGGGATATTTCAGCTATGCAGGAAAGCTATGATTACGTTCACGGCTAAGACTGACTTATTTTGTCATGTTGTTGCAGTATGCCTATACTGCCTTTGCGGAGGAGTACGATGCCGTGATCAATGTGAGGAGGAGAGACACCTTTCAGATTGATAGTGCTGACGACCTTCATGGTAGGTTACAAAGGAGAAGACCTATCGATGTAGATCTGTGCTGTTGTTGGGTCGTTGACTTGTGGTATCCTCTCTGTTCCAGTGACGTTGTTTAACTGCTCTGTGGGCCGGTCAGACTGCAGCCGGTGTCGTATGGCTGATCAGAAGTATGGCTGTGTGTGGTGCGGGGGAGCTCGTTCCAGATGCAGTTACCGGGACTCCTGCGCTGGCGAGATCAAGCAGTCCTGCCCAGCACCCGTCATCCACTTTGTGAGGCTTGATTTGGGTCATTTTCCTTTCATGTGTTTTCGTCTTCAGACAGTGAAATAGACTCGTTTCTTGACTTCTCCACGACTGTGTTGCAGATGGAGCCCATCTCTGGACCAGTAGATGGTGGTACTGTGGTGACCATCTCAGGCTCCAATCTGGGACAGAAAGCTGAAGACATCCAGAACTCTGTCACTTTAGCTGGTGTCCCCTGCACGGTCATCAACAGCAGATATGAGATCTCCTCTAGGTAATGTTCTTCTCATGAAAATATGTTCATTTTTTTCTATGTTCTGCATCTCTAGTTGTATCTGCATTCAGAGTAGTAACCTGCTTTAATCCTCCATTGTTCTGTAGGATTGTGTGTGAGACCACAGCCAGTGGGGGACAGAAGAGTGGCCAGGCCTCAGTCGAGGTGAGAGGAGGAGGGCTTGGACTCTCCAGTCAAAGGTTCAGCTTCCAGGTATCTATAACAGACTTTGTTATCTTCTATTAAAATGCTGATCTAGCCGAGTGGACAATACTGGCCCTCAAATGAAGTCTGATAAAGTTTTATTTTCTAACGCCCTTTCTCTTCTTCTCAGGACCCAGTTCTGTTGGAGATAGCCCCTCATAAGGGGCCCAAGGCTGGGGGCTCTGCGTTGACCGTAATGGGCCAGAGCCTGAAGACTGGACACCTCAGTGAGGTCAGCGTGCTGATTGGAGGAGTCCCATGCCTCATGTGAGCCTCTTACATATCTGTAACATTCAGTCACCAGATCAAACAGTGGTTTACAGTGGTGTCTGCGTTATGTGAGAGAATTCAGAATTCATTTGTCAGTTTCCTCAATAAAAGCCCTGTAACATTCTGTAGCGGTAGTTGTGATATCTGGTTCAACTCATTCTCTAGCTCCTCGGAGGTCAAGGATGACCAGATTACATGTATGACTGGAGGCAGCAACAGAACTGGAGCACATGGAATCACTGTCCGATTTGGTAGAGCAGAGCGCCATCTAGAGGGAGACATTTACTATTACACCTCAGACCCTAACGTAACCATGGCTACACCCTCCAAAAGCTTTCTCAGGTGGGTGGAACACTGTCACTCACAACACATTGTGTCAGAAATATATACCATTTCGTTATTAAAGTCTTCTCTCTGTGTGTCCAGTGGTGGAAGACTGATACGTGTGTCCGGACAAAACCTGGATGTAGTCCAGGAGCCCAGAATCCGGGTGACCGTTAGTCCTCTGGAGTCCCTCTCACCGAGGAAGAACAGGAGGACGAGGAGGAGCAGCAGAGATGGAGAGAGTAGAGTGAGACGTAGAGAAATCCCACTCAAGAGGCAAAGACGGATAGTTCCTGAGCCAGACTGTCCTGAAGACATGCTCTGTGCTGTCAAACAGAACTGGAAATGCGTGTTGAGTCCTCTAATATGATGTTCAGTTGTCTCCTTGCTTCCATTTAGGGATATACACTCTTTTCTTTGATAATGTCCTGTGATGTATCACCGTAAAGTTGAGAATTATTCACTGCTTTCCCTAAATAGCAAATGGCAAAACATCCTTACTCTTTTTGCTGCAAAAAATATCACGTTTCTATGTGCTTGATCTATAAATCAACTCCTCTGTCTCATCTCTCCCTCTCCAGTTTGAGACGCGCTGTGCCGTGAGCAGCTCCTCTCTGATGCTGTGCCCTACGCCTGCCGTGGGGACGGAGGCCCACAGTGCCCGGGTCAAGGTGGACTTCCTACTGGATAACCTGCACTTTGACTTCAGCGCTGTGGGCAGCGGTGTTTTCAGTTACGAGCTCAACCCCATCCTAATCCCACTGAACCAGAATGACCCCAGCAAACCCTACCAGCACAAACCTGGCAGCATCATCTCTGTGGAGGTGTCTGCTACATCCCATCTCAACTACCATAACAGCTTCTGCAACAGTTTTTCAGAGCCTATGAGTGTTGTCTGTTTTTGTCTAATAACAGTATGGTTCTGAATCAGGGGGAGAACCTGGACCTGGCCATCTTTAAGGAGGAGGTGGTGGCTCTGATCGGGGATGGGGTGTGCTCGGTGAAGACCTTGACCCATAACCACCTCTACTGTGAGCCTCCATCCCAGCAGCCCTCAGTGATGGCCAGCAAGAAGCAGGAGGGCATGGATTCTCTCCCCGAGTTCACTGTACGTCCTCACTCCTTGGGTTACCACTGTTTAAATTGGAAATCAGAGAGGGCACGTCTTACATTCTGGAGGATAGTCACACCTGTAACTCTGAATGTGATGAGTAATGCTGTTGATGGATGATCTAGTGACTATAGTTGTGGTGATAGTAGGGTTGAGATGTACAGTATAAAACACATCAACCCTCCCACTCTAAAATCCATTGCGGTCTTGTCCCAGGTCCAGATGGGCAACCTGAACTTCTCCCTGGGCAGAGTGCAGTATGACACCCAGGTCCAGTCCACCTTCCCCCTGGAGGCCCAGGTGGGCTTGGGGGTGGGGGCCTCCATCGTAGCCCTCATCGTCCTCATCATAGTGCTCATATACAGGTGGGTGTGGGAGTAGGGCCTCATCATTGTCCTCATCATTATGGTCCTATACAGGTGGGTGTGGGGCCTGCATCGTAGCCCTCATCGTCCTCGTCATAATTCTCATATACAGGTCGGTGTGGGGGTGGTGCCTCCTCATTGTCCTCATCATAATGCTCATATACAGGTGGGGGTGGGGGTGGGGCCTCCTCATTGTCCTGATCATAATGCTCATATACAGGTGGGTATGGGAGTGGGGCCTCCATCGTAGTCCTCATCGTCCTCGTCATAATGCTCATATACAGGTAGGTGTGGGGCCTCCATCGTAGTCCTCATCGTCCTCATCATAGTGCTCATATACAGGTGGGTGTGGGGCCTCCATCATAGCCCTCATCGTCCTCATCATAATGCTCATATACAGGTGGGTGTGGGGCCTCCATCATAGCCCTCATCGTCCTCATCATAATGCTCATATACAGGTAGGTGTGGGGCCTCCATCGTAGCCCTCATCCTCCTCGTCATAGTGGTCATATACAGATGGGTGCCGACACAGTCACTAGTCTACCAAGTATAAACCATTTCATCTGTTCAAAGTAATGCTCGGTATACTGGATGTGAGCTCTTCTGTCTGTCCATATGTCTCTCTGTCAGGAGGAAGAGCAAACAGGCCGTGAGGGACTACAAGAAGGTCCAGATTCAGCTGGAGAATCTGGAGACCAGTGTGAGGGACCGCTGCAAGAAGGAGTTCACAGGTATGAGAAAGCACCATAAGCAATAAATTCACATATAAATGTTTTATTTCTTTATTTAACTGATATTTTACCATTTTTTTCTTGTTGAGATAAACATCTATTTTTCAAGCGAGACCTGGACATAACAGCATCTTATATCTCAAAAACCTAAAGTGGACATAAATAAGATGGTTTTTTTTCGGGTGTGGGTTGCATATGCTGTTGCTAAAAAGATTCTCATTCTATCTCAATGTGGTTTGTTTCCCTCCCTCTTCCTCTGTGCAGACCTGATGACTGAAATGATGGACTGTTCCAGTGACCTGGTGGGTTCTGGTATCCCCTTCCTGGACTACAGGGCATATGCAGAGCGCATTTTCTTCCCTGGCCACCGGGAGTCGCCACTGAGGCGAGATTTGGACGTGCCGGAGTGCCGTAGACAGACGGTGGAGCAGGGGCTGGTTCAGTTGTCCAACCTCCTCAACAGCAAACTATTCCTCACCACGGTAATCTCTACTGACTCTGAATAAGTATGATGTCCAGTCTCTTTTGTTGTTGATTGAACTCGAACTACCTCAATGGCATTCAGACTCTAAAACATCTATAGTAATATCATAGTAATATCATAATGCATATATTTAATGCTTCTCTTTCACTGTGTCACTGTTTTGACCCCAGTTCATCCACACCCTGGAGGTGCAGCGAACCTTTTCCCCTCGGGACCGGGCCTACGTGGCCTCCCTGCTCACCGTGGCCCTGCATGGGAAGCTGGAGTACTTCACTGACATCCTGAAGACTCTGCTCAATGACCTGGTGGTGCAGTACATGGCCAAAAACCCCAGACTGATGCTCCGAAGGTGAGGTGGATGATCTGTAGGATGTTCGCCTCAGTCTTGGTAATGACAGGCTTCTTGCGAGGTCGTCTAAAGTCTGTTGTGGATGGGTGTTCTTATCAATAGCAGACACATTCATATCGAATATGATGTCCTGTTTCAGAACTGAGTCAGTGGTGGAGAAACTGCTGACCAACTGGATGTCAATGTGTCTGTTTACCTTCCTGAGGGTGAGTCTCTCAGCCTGCCATGTCCCCATTCACCTCCTGTGTCTCCTCACTAAAGAGACAGATAACCATGTCCCCATTCACCTCCTGTGTCTCCTCACTAAAGAGACAGAGGACCATGTCCCCATTCATCCCCCTGTCTCCTCACTAAAGAGACAGAGGACCATGTCCCCATGCACCCCCTGTGTCTCCTTACTAAAGAGACAGAGAACCATGTCCCCATTCAACCCCCTGTCTCCTTATTAAAGAGACAGAGAACCATGTCCCCATTAACCCCCCTGTCTCCTTATTAAAGAGACTGAGAACCATGTCCCCATTCAACCCCGTGTCTCCTTATTAAAGAGACAGAGAACCATGTCCCCATTCAACCCCCTGTCTCCTTATTAAAGAGACAGAGGACCATGTCCCCATTCACCCCCTGTGTCTCCTCACTAAAGAGACAGAGAACCATGTCTCTGTGTTGTGTTATTAGGACACTGCAGGGGAATCCTTCTACATGCTGTTCAGAGCCATTAAACACCAGGTGGACAAGGGACCGGTGGACGTTGTGACAGGAAAGGCCAAGTATACACTCAACGACAACAGGCTGCTCCGCGAGGATGTAGATTACAAAACCCTGGTGAGAGCACAGCACACATAATCCCTGATGTCCCTTTACCATTAATACACATCTACATGCAATGCTTTCTGTTGCATTACAAAGCAGAGGCTGGAAAGGAAGGAGTTGTGCAGCATGGTGAAGTAGTCCTAGTTTCAGGATAGTGGTATAATGATCCACCAATAACCTTTCAGACACTGAATGTCCTCATGCCAGCGACAGGCAACGGTGGCATGCCCCAGACGGCTCCTGCCAAGGTGCTGGACTGTGACACCATAACCCAGGTGAAGGAGAAGCTCCTGGAGCAAGCATGGAAGAGCATGTCCTTCTCCCAGAGGCCCCACACAGACTCTCTCCACCTGGGTGAGCCTCCGCTACAGCTCTCTATCGTTCACTGTTCAATATGAAAAGGTGACATCCTCGTCCAACCTGGCATGCCAGGTTGAAGTCAAGCCAAATAACATGTATCCAAGTTAATGGACATACTATAGAATTGACAAAGCCAACAGAATCCCTCCTTGGCCGTGTCATTTATAATGAACTAATTCATTTTCTGTATTGTGTCCTTGATCAGAGTGGCGTGCGGGCACGGCAGGTCACCTGATTCTGTCTGACGAGGACCTGACGTCGGTGGTGCAGGGCTCCTGGAAACGCCTCAACACCCTGCAGCATTACAAGGTCAGACACAGCAGGCCAAACATCCCATCACATTATATCCCTCCCTATCCCCCTTAAAGGGATAGTTCGATATTTTGGCTATAAAGCCATTTTTTCTACTAACATACTAGCTGCTCCTGCAGACTTTGACATTGCGCAAACATCAGTTAGCAATGCCTCCAGAAACTACCTTGAAATTGCACACAGAGACATACAAATGGTATCCATGAATTTATCTGACTCTGGGGAAGTAGATAAAATGTGTAACAATCCCTTTAAACATAATGACTAACTACATCACTGTAAAGTCTCCTTTTTGTTACTTTGTTAAAGATATACTTCTCCATAATGCAAACGCTGTGTCAGATTTCAAAAAAGCTTTATGGAAAAAGCACACCAAGCAATTATCTGAGTACAGCGCTCAGGCACCAAAACAAGCCATACAGATACCCACCATGTTGTGGAGTCAACAGAAGTCAGAAATAGCATTATAAATATTCACTTACCTTTGATGATCTTCATTGGAATGCACTCCCAGGAATCCCAGTTCCACAATAAATGTTTGTTTTGTTCGATAAAGTCCATCATTTATGTCCAAATACCTCCTTTTTGTTCACGTGTTTAGTTCACAAATTCGAATTCACGAGGCGCAGTCACTTAGTCCAGACGAAAAGTCAAAAAAGTTATATTACAGTTCGTAGAAACATGTCAAACGATGTATAGAATCAATCTTTAGGATGTTTTTAACATAAATCTTCAATGATGTTTCAACCGGACAATTCCTTTGTCTTTAGAAATGAAAAGGAACGCAGGTCGCTCTCACGACCGCAATTGGACCAAATTTACACTGTATCTTGGATAGGCAAAGACTTGAAAACCTACAAACCTCAAATTTCCCACTTCCTGGTTGGATTTTTTTCTCAGGTTTTTGCCTGCCATATGAGTTTTGTTATACTCACAGACATCATTCAAACAGTTTTAGAAACGTCAGAGTGTTTTCTATCAAAATGTACTAATAATATGCCTGAGTAGCAGGCAGTTTACTCTGGACACCTTATTCATCCAAGCTACTCAATACTGCCCCCAGCCATAAGAAGTTAACTTGATTTCATGATTTCACAAATGGTCTGCAGGTTCCGGATGGAGCCACTGTTGCACTGGTACCCCGGAACACCAAACACATCCACAATGACAGCCATGATTACATTCCTGGAGAGAGTGAGTCTGCACAATGACAGCCATGATTACATTCCTGGAGAGAGTGAGTCTGCACAATGACAGCCATGATTACACTCCTGGAGAGATTGAGTCTCAACTAATCTATAATCTAGGGCAGCATGGTCATAGGATAGTGTTTAGCATCAATAGAACACAACAACCACATTCAGACAATTCACACAATATTATGTTGTTACGGTGTGATACTGTATAACTAGCATTGGTGTTTTTCTGAAGAAACAGCCCTTCAACTGTATTATGGGGGACCTTACCTTATCTACCAAGACTAGGTCAGAGATGGCCTGCAGGGGCACTGTATGACCATGCGTGTTCCTCTGTCTTACAGAGACACCTATGTTGGACGATGGGGACGAGGGAGGCGTGAAGCTCTGGCACCTGGTGAAAGCCAACGAGGAGCCAGACCTTCCCAAACACAGGCGTGGCAGCCTGAGGGAGAGAGAGAGGGCCAAAGCCATCCCTGAGATCTACCTCACTCGCCTACTCTCCATGAAGGTGCCATAATGCACATGCAACACAATCCCACACACACAGGCTCACCCACAAACAGTATTTGTAACAATTTACACTCAACATTTGCACATATTTATTCCCATAACTTCCTGCTCATCCTCCCAGGGCACACTGCAGAAGTTTGTGGATGACTTGTTCACAGTGATCCTGAGCACTAACCAGCCAGTTCCCATGGCTGTCAAGTACTTCTTTGACCTGCTGGATGAGCAGGCTCTGCAACACAACATCACAGACTCTGAGACCATACACATCTGGAAGACTAACAGGTAACAACTCAGCACTACTACTGGTTCATTTGCTTGCAAACACTGAAGTGTTTCATATCTTTTATAATAACAGCAACCAATACAGATCAGGGCCTCGTCATTGAAGGAAAGGTTCACCCATTTTGAATGTTATATTGTTTTTGTGCATCTCCGAGTGATGTTCTATCTATTCTCTGGGTCATTTCACGTTTTCACGAGTATCTGAGTTATTGGCGTTCAAGCAGGCAGAAATCCGGCCGGTGTGACGAAGCATCGTGATAAAGTCTCTCTCACTACACTGGAAGTTAATAGGAATATGACTTTTAGATAGTGAAAACATCTATCATACATGTCAGATTTTAATACCGGCCAATGTTCTCAAAGTCAGTGTATATGTGGAGAAACGTCTATTTTTCTCTAAAGTACGTAATGTTACGATTCCAAAGCTATACGATACTACAGATAGCAAGTTAATTCAAATCAAATCAAATGTTATGAGTCACATGCGCCGAATACAACAGGTGTAAAACGTACAGTAAAATGCTTACTTACGAGCCCCAAACCAACAATGCAGTTTTAAAAAATATGGATAAGAATAAGAAATCAAAAGTAACAAGTAATTAAAGAGCAGCAGTAAAATAACAATAGCGAGACTATATACAAGGGGTTACCGGTACAGAGTCAATGTGCAGGGGAACAGGTTAATTGAGGTAATATGCACATCAAATAAAATAAAATGTATTTATAAAGCCCTTCGTACATCAGCTGATATCTCAAAGTGCTGTACAGAAACCCAGCCTAAAACCCCAAACAGCAAGCAATGCAGGTGTAAAAGCACGGTGGCTAGGAAAAACTCCCTAGAAAGGCCAAAACATGTAGGTAGAGTTATTAAAGTGACTGCATAGATGATAACAACAGAGAGTAGCAGTGGTGTAAAAGAAGGGGGAATGCAAATAGTCTGGATAGGTATTTGATTAGGTGTTCATGAGTCTTAGTGCTTGGGGGAGAAGCTGTTTAGAAGCCTCTTGGACCTAGACTTGGCGCTCCGGTATGACTAGGGTGGCTGGAGTCTTTGACAATTTTTAGGGCCTTCCTCTGACACCGCCTGGTATAGCGGTCCTGGATGGCAGGAAGCTTGGCCCCAGTGAGGTACTGGGCTGTTCGCACTACCCTCTGTAGTGCCATGCGGTCTGAGGCCGAGCAGTTGCCATACCAGGCAGTGATGCAAATAGTCAGGATGCTCTCAATGGTGCAGCTGTAGAAACTTTTGAGGATCTGAGGGCCCATGCCAAATCATTTTAGTCTCCTAAGGGGGAATAGGTTTTTTCGGGCCCTCTTCACAACTGTCTTGGTGTGCTTGGACCATGTTAGTTCGTTGGTGATGTGGACACCAAAGAACTTGACGCTCTCAACCTGTTCCACTGCAGCCCCGTCGATGAGAATGGGGGTGGCTCTGTCCTCTTTTTCCTGTAGTCCACAATCATCGTCTTTGTCCTGATCACGTTGAGGGAGAGGTGGTTGTACTGGCACCACACGGCCAGGTCTCTGACCTCCTCCCTATAGGCTGTCTCATCGTTGTCGGTGATCAGGCCTACCACTGTTGTGTCATCGGAAAACTTAATGATGGTGTTGAAGTCGTGCCTGGCTGTGCAGTCATGAGTGAACATGGAGTACAGGAGGGGACTGAACACGCACCCCTGAGGGGCCCCTGTGTTGAGGATCAGCGTGGCGGATGTGTTTTTACCTACCCTTTCCACCTGGGAGTGGCCCGTCAGGAAGTCCAGGATCCAGTTGCAGAGGGAGGTGTTTAGTCCCAGGGTCCTTAGCTTATTGATGAACTTTGAGGGCACAATGGTGTTGAATGCTGAGTCATTGAATAGCATTCTCACATAGGTATTACTTTTTTCCAGGTGGGAAAGGGCAGCGTGGAGTGCAATAGAGATTGTATCTTCTGTGGATCTGTTTGGGCAGTATGCACATTGGAGTGGGTCTAGGGTTTCTGGGATAATGGTGTTGATGAGAGCCATGACCAGCCTTTCAAAGCACTTCATGGCTACAAGCGTGACTGCTACAGGTCGGTAGACATTCAGGAAGGTTATCTTAGTGTTCTTGGGAACAGATGCTATGGTGGTCTGCTTAAAACATATTAGTATTACAGACCCGGACAGGGAGTGGTTGAAAATGTCAGTGAAGCTGTCATGCTCGCAGTACACGTCCTGGTAATCCGTCTGGCCCTGCGGCCTTGTGAATGTTGACCTGTTTAAAGGTCTTACTCACATCGACTGCGGAGAGTGTGATCACAGTCTTCCAGAACAGCTGGTGTTCTCATGCATGTTTCTGTGTTATTTGCCTTGAAGCGAGCATAGAAGTAGTTTAGCTCGTCTGGTAGGCTCGTGCCACTGGGCAGCTCTCGGCTGTGCTTCCCTTTGTAGAATGTAATGGTTTGCAAGCCCTGCCACATCCGACGACATTCAGAGCCGGTGTAGTACGATTCGATCATAGTCCTGTATTGGCACTTTGTCTGTTTGATGGTTCGTCAGAGGGTGTAGCGGGATTTCTTATAAGCTTCCAGGTTAGAGTCCCGCTCCTTGAAAGTGGCAGCTCTAGCCTTTAGCTCAGTGCGGATGTTGCCTGTAATCCATGGCTTCTGGTTGGGGTATGTACGTACGGTCACATAGGGGGCGACATCATCGATGCACTTATTGATGAAGCCAATGACTGATGTGGTGCTTCTACACCTGCATTGCTTGCTGTTTTGGGTTTTAGGCTGGGTTTCTGTACAGCACTTTGAGATATCAGCTGATGTACGAAGGGCTATATAAATACATTTGATTTGATTTTTGTGTACTTGTCAATGCCATTGGAGGAATCCCAAACAGTCATGCTTAGCATCTGCTTAATCTGACAACTTTTTTATTGATCTAGTCACTGGTGCTCCCTGCTTTAATTTTTTATGGAATCAGGAGGATATAATTATGGTCAGATTTGCTAAATGGAGGGCAAGGGAGAGCTTTGTATGCATCTCTGTGTGTGGAGTAAAGGTGGTCCAGAGTTTTTTCCCTCTGGTTGCATATTTAACATGCTGATAGAAATTTGGTTAAACAGATTTAAGTTTCCCTGCATTAAAGTCCCCGGCGACTAGGAGTGCTGCCTCTGGTTGAGCATTTTCTTCTTTGTATATGGCGGAATACAGCTCATCCAATGCTGTCTTAGTGCCAGCCTCTGACTGTGATGGTATGTAAACAGCTACGAAAAATACAGATGAAAACTCTCTAGGTAGATAATGTGGTCTACAGCTTATCATGAGATACTCTACCTCAGACGAGCAATAGCTCGAGACTTCCTTAGATATCGTGCACGGGCTGTTATTTACAAAATACATAGTCCTCCGCCCCTTGTCTTACCAGATGCCGCTGTTCTATCCTGTCGGTGCAGCATATAGCCAGCTGTATGTTGATAGTGTCGTCATTCAGCCACAACCCCGTGAAGCATAAGATATCACAGTTTTTAATATCCTGTTGGTAGTTTTGCCTACAAATTCTCAGAAGGCAGCCCGCACTCCGGCCCCTTTTTCTCCGCCTCCTCTTCACACAAATCACGGGGATCTGGGTCTGTTCCCGAGAAAGCAGTATCGTTCGCGTCAGCCTCGCCAGACTCGTTAAAGGAAGAAAATGATTCTGCCAGTCCGTGGTGAATAATCGCAGTCCTGATGTCCAGAAGTTATTTTCGGTTATAAAAGACGGTAGCGGCAATATTATGTACAAAACAAGTAAAAAAATAAGTTACAAACAACGCAAATAACCTACCAAAATAACACAATCGGTTTGGGCACATAAAACGTCTGCCTTCATCCCCTGCTCCATCTTACTTACATTATAATTACAATTATCTCACATCTCAGAAAAGATTTGTAATGTTGAAGTTCTTGTTGAGGAAATTTGTGCTAATGTTAGATTTTTAAGCTTGCGCTCAATAGAATCCCATTCACTCCTTGAATGAGCTTGTCCCACAATAGCCCAGAATGCACCGGGTTGTCCATTGATGTAGCATGGGCAACATTACCCATCGAAAGTACATCTGCGATTGCGAATGTTAGACTACACTCTGTGAGGCACATTGGTCTACAGGTTGAACATGGTGAGATTGTAGACTCCTAAATTGATTGAGCTAATTGTTTGTTTTCCCACCAGTTTACCCCTGAGGTTCTGGATTAACATCCTGAAGAACCCTCAGTTCATCTTTGACGTTCAGGCATCAGACCACGTGGACGCTGTGTTGTCTGTCATAGCCCAGACCTTCATGGATTCCTGTACCATTGCCGAGCACAAGCTGGGCAGGGTGAGACAAACACGGAGAGGAGACATTACTGAGAAGGTTAAGGGCCTGGGGGAATGGAAGGTCTAGCAGAAATGAAGGGAGAGTAGAGATGCCAGGGGGGATTGAATGAAATAAAGAAGAATAGAGAGAGAGTACGAGAGCATGCAGGTTCTAAACACTCATGGAACCGTACTGTGTTTTGAGTAGAACATTACATTTTTTCCTTCTAGGACTCTCCTATCAACAAGTTGCTGTATGCCAGAGATATCCCACGGTACAAGCAGATGGTAGAGAGGTGAGAATATGACCCTGGGCAAGGCAGAGAGGGCACAGCCAATCTGTCAGTGCCATGGAGCGGGCTCACTGAGCATGCAGGGATTCTTCTGGAGAGAGTCTGTCGGCTTGGCAGCACACACCACTGCCGTAGCTATATAGGGAACTCATGTCAGAAGAATTGTAATGTATTCATTTGCATGAAATTGGTGAATTAGTGTTGTATGAGACATGGATAGCATATGGATATTATGGAGGGTGCAATAATCTCAGATTCCCATTCCTTCACTACCCCCCCTCCTTTCAGATACTATGCTGACATCAGGCAGACCATTTCTGCCAGTGACCAGGAAATGAATTCTGCACTTGCAGAACTGTCTCGAGTATGTTACATTTAAAATAACTACACCTTGGTGCATGTTTTGAGGTTAATATTGTGCTGTAGGTCTTAGGTTGTTTTTCTATAGATCACGTAGAAGTTCTGTAGCAACAAAGTTTTACTGAGTATTTCTACCTTCTTTCTTTACAGAATTATGCTGGCGAGGTGAACTACCTTGTGGCCCTGCATGAACTGTATAAGTACATCAACAAGTACTATGATCAGGTGAGTCCTCCATTTCTATCCATCGAGGCTTTTCAGCCCCTTCCTTGTAATTTCCATTAGATGTTAACCTCTAGCTTCGAGCAATCCCTTATCCGGGAGCGTAATCATAGCCTCAAGCTCATTAGCATAACGCAACGTTAACTATTCATGAAAATCGCAAATGAAATGAAATAAATATATTGGCTCACAAGCTTAGCCTTTTGTTAACAACACTGTCATCTCAGATTTTCAAAATATGCTTTTCCACCATAGCTACACAAGCATTTGTGTAAGAGTATTGATAGCTAGCATAGCATTAAGCCTAGCATTCAGCAGGCAACATTTTCACAAAAACAAGAAAAGCATTCAAATAAAATAATTTACCTTTGAAGAACTTCGGATGTTTTCAATGAGGAGACTCTCAGTTAGATAGCAAATGTTCAGTTTTTCCAAAAATATTATTTGTGTAGGAGAAATCGCTCCGTTTTGTTCATCACTTTTGGCTAAGAAAAAAACCCGAAAATTCAGTCATTACAACGCCAAACTTTTTTCCAAATTAACTCCATAATATCGACAGAAACATGGCAAACGTTGTTTAGAATCAATCCTCAAGGTGTTTTTCACATATCTATTCGATGATAAATCATTCCTGGCAGTTTGGTTTCTCCTCTGAACCAAATGGAAAAATGCACGCAGCTGGAGATTGCGCAATAATTTCGACGGAGGACACCATGCGGGCACCTGGTAAATGTAGTCTCTTATGGTCAATCTTCCAATGATATGCCTACAAATACGTCACAATGCTGCAGACACCTTTGGGGAAACGACAGAAAGTGTAGGCTCATTCCTGGCGCATTCACAGCCATATAAGGAGACATTGGAACACAGCGCATTCAAAATCTGGGGTACTTCCTGTATGAAATGTCATCTTGGTTTCGCCTGTAGCATTAGTTCTGTGGCACTCACAGACAATATCTTTGCAGTTTTGGAAACGTCAGTGTTTTCTTTCCAAAGCTGTCAATTATATGCATAGTCGAGCATATTTTCGTGACAAAATATCTTGTTTAAAACGGGAACGTTTTTTTATCCAAAAATTAAAAGAGCGCCCCCTAATGTATAACTGGTTAAGCTAGCTGAGATAAACAAAAGCAATTGTCTGTCTTAAAGTAACTGTCCAGTGTTTCCAGATTTCTCTAATATGACCTAGAATTAATTACAATATGAGTGAAATAGTTTTTCTTCCAAATAGTTTTGATTAAGTATGTTAAAAAAGAAGCGAGTAGACCGCTGAGAATGACATCATGTTCTATGAGGAAATAGCAAGCATTTTTTTTAAATCGGTCTGTTTCAGATATACATGTTTTTCAATTTATGCATTGGCTACAAATAAGAGTATAGGATGAGTCAGCAACATTATTTGGGTATGAGTTAACAGAATATTAACTTCTAATCAATAATGGCTTTTGATCGTCTTGAATGATCGTCTTTTATTCAAATCTTTGGAAGCTTTTAACTTTCCAGCGGAAATAATACATTTAATAAAAAATATTGTATAAATATCCTAAATCAAAAATATACACAAAAAATACATTATTGGATTTTTTTCAGAATACTCAAAAATCTCAAATTATAAAATTAACGTGGAATGATCAAAATAATGGCAATAGGAAAAAGGAAAAGAATAACTGATGAATTAAAGCCTTTAAATGGACCACAAAAAAATATGGTATATTTAGGATGCTTAATAAATGACAATAAACAACACATGTATAAAGATAATTCATATTGTTGAGTAATGGAATAAAGTTGAGATTTAATTCAAATGAATAATATTCTTAAAAAATTCTTAAAGGTAGAATAAACCTCTTTAGAATGACTGCCAAAGTTTTTGGATACATTTTCTGTATTATTTTTGGTAATAGCAATTATCCCACCGAAGACATTCTGTAAAAAAAGTATACTCGATCATTATAGACTTTATATGGGCACATAAAATTCATAGAATAAAAACACAAGTTTTACATCTTCTGAAATCTGAGGGAAGTTTTAACCTTCCAGACTTGGAATTGTATCAACTCGCTACCCAAGGCTTTTACATGTGACATATAGTTAAATGCACTAAAGAGGAACAACGGGTACATGTTTAAGATGTGTATGCTCATCCTCAGAATCTTTTTAGGTGTCTATTTTCGAAGGATAAAGCTAAGAACATGAACAACTTCATAGTTAAGAACACTATAACGATATGGAAGAAAATTCAAAATATTTTACAAGAACCAATATCACTCCCTAGAAACACAACCTTACGGAATAATCCTTGGATAGCTTTACAGAATGAATCAAGAAATAGGCCCACATGGAAATCAAAAGGCATAGAATCCGTAATTTACTTGGTAACCGAAAATACATTTTTTTCCTTGAGAGGATTAAAAGTAATTTTGTACTGACCAATGTAGATAGTTTCAAATACATGCAACTTAAAAGTTAAATATCACGAAATTTCGATTTGAAATCTTTTGGACATCAGAGCAACCTTGAGGGAATCTTATTTGAGTCAGAAAAGGATGTTCATATGAAAGATGTACAAAACCTTGCAGAGACCATATCCACCTGACAATCTATTAGAAAATATATATATAAACTGTTGGAACCAAGATTTAAAAAGAACTGATGTTGGAATAAAATGGAGGGAAAGTTGGAGCATAACTAATGAAATTACAGTTAACGCAATGTACGCTCCAGTATGAACGAATGTACAGAATGTATTATGCATAAGACAAAATTCACAAATTATACAGCACAAAGGCAGAGTCATGCTGGAAAAGTGTAAGACTAATAATGACTGAATAATCCATTATTTCTGCGAATGCCATTAAATTCTGAAGTTGTGGGAGAAGCTAGAACGTTTGCTGTTGGAAGTATTACAATATAAACTTACTTTTAATCCATCAGTCTGCATATTTCAAGACATGACATATAGGGTGTAGTGAGATACACAATGATCTGGACGATTCTCTTCTCATCACTCATCTTGGAAAAAATGTATACTAAAAACTTGGAAGTTAATCAATCCCAATCATTGACACAATGGAAACATCTAATTATTTATTATTTAAATATTGTAATAGCATGGACGACTGAGACAAAAAAAAATGTTTTAGACCAAGTTGCAAACAATAATGCACGAGAGATGGGGGTGTGAGCAGGCTAGTCTGGACAGATGAGATGTAGTCATTGTTTGTATGTGTCTGTAAGTTGTCGTTCGTATGTATGAGTTTGTTTTTGGAGTGTAAAAAAAATGAAGAAAGGGACAAATAAAACATTTAAAAAGTGAGATTTTCACTGGACAGTTACTTGAACCTGTTATTGGTACTCCCTCCTCCCAGATCATCACTGCTCTAGAGGAGGACTCTACAGCTCAGAAGATGCAGCTGGGATACAGGCTCCAGCAGATCTCGGCTGCCGTGGAGAATAAAGTCACTGACCTATGATGACAGAGTGGCCCTGAGACAGGGGACAGGCCGTGACACTGAGATGACAGAGTGGCCATGAGACAGGGGACAGGCCACAACACTGAGATGACAGAGTGGCCCTGAGACAGGGGACAGGCTACGACACTTAGGAGAAGACAACAGCTGAGATGAGTAGTCCCAAATGAAAAAATGTGTGAAAAGGAGGAAGACACAGTGAAATGAACATACAGGGTGTGATTTCATACAGGGTGAGATTTTCCTCTCTTTTTGGCAGACTGAAGGAAGGAAAGAAGGAAGATGGTTGAGGGGCACTCAGTAGCCACGTCCTTGTGGAGTTCCTGATCATAGATTCTCCTGATGAGCTGCACAGGACATTTCCATGGCAACCTGACTACATGTTCCCACTACTGCTCAGTGTGTAGATACATAGACATTATTCTGAGTAAGTAAGCAAAGTCCTGTTGAACTCTCTGCATGGCTGCAGAGTCTCTGCAACAGGAAGTCAGTCTTACTGGGAGGAAATGGATTTATGAAGCTTACAGCACTGGAGAGAACTGAATAGCAGTTAGTGCATTGACGCTATTGTCATCGAATGCCTCCTGTTTCTTTGAATCACATTTTCTAAGTCTTACTTTTGATTAAATAGCTAACATTTACAGACATTGTGTGATGTTTCCGACAAGCTCAATGAGAGATAGTATTGTCTTCACTCCTCTTCACTCCCATCAGTGTTTTTTGGCTATACACAAATGTATGTGTTTCTGCTTCATGTAGTAACTTTGCCCCTACCTGTCACCCAGCATTGAAATTCTCTATGATTTGAATGTTCCTTGTCAATATCATGTATAATCTAGGCTACAAGTTCCCTATAACTACAGTAGCCAAACTGATTGTGTCTGACCTAATGCTGAGATTATGATAGACATCTCTACCCAAAACCTCCAGAGACACATCTCAGCTGCTTAATGTTTTATCCCCAGCACTGTGCCAGACCACACTACACATTATCATTCAATGGCAGACCAGAAGGTGCTCTCACAGCTTTCATGAGTAGCAGGAGGTGGTAATCATACACAACCATTCATAGAACTAAATGTGGTGGAAGAGTTCAGAAAATGCCTGGTTATCATGCAAAAGTTTAGATTTAGTTCATTCTGACATTTTGATTATTCAGCTATCTGTAGTTGTTCCGGCTCGCAGGTTTTTCGTCACTGGTTATTTGAACAAATCACGATTTAGCAGGGAGTAAGCATCTTTTGAAATTCGAAAAGGCAGGGGACATTTGGCCCATAGATTTGACACGAAACTTGCAGAGTGAGTGGGGTGGAGCTACCGCCCTGCATCCTCTCCTTGTTCAAGTATCTTTTCTCATACAGTACTTTATGAAAGTATTCACAACCCTTGATTTTTTCCAGGTTTTGTTGTGTTACAGCCTGAATCGTTTTGTCACTGGCCTACACACAATACCCCATAATGTCAGAGTGGAGTTTCGTTTTGTCACTGGCCTACACACAATACCCCATAATGTCAGAGTGAAATTATGTTTTTCGAAAGCTGAAATGTCTTGAGTCGATAATTATTGAACCCCTTTGTTATGGCAAGCCTACATTTTCAGAAGAAAGTTCAGAAGTAAACATTTACTTATAAAAGTCACTCTGTGTCTCTCTGTACCCCACACATCTCTCTGTATCTCTGTACCCCACACATACAATTATCTGTAAGGTCCCTCAATCAACCACAAAGACCAGGGAGGTTTTCACAAAGAAGGGCACCTATTGGTAGATGGGTAAAAAAAATAGACATTGAATATCCCTTTGAGCATGGTGAGGTTATTAATTACATTTTGGATGTTCTTTCAATACATCCAGTCACTACAAAGATACAAGTGTCCTTACTTACTGAGTTGCCAGAGAGGAAGGAAACTGCTCAAGGGTTTTACGATGAGGCAAATAGTTACAGAGTTGAAATAATTGCTATGATTGGAGAAAACAGAGGATGGTTCAACAACATTGTAGTTACTCCACAATACTAACCTAATTGACAGAGTGAAAAGATGGAAGTCTGTACAGAATAAAAATATTCCAAAACATGCATCCTGTTTGCAACAAGGTACTAAAGTAATACTGTAAAGAATGTGGCAAAGCAATTAACTTTTTATCCTTAATACAAAGTTGTATGTTTGAGGCAAATCCAAAGCAATACATTCCTGAGTACCACTCTGTATTTTAAAGCATGGTGGTGGCTGCATCATATTATGGGTATGCATGTAATGGTTAACGACTTGGGAGTTTTTCAGGATAAAAACGAAACAGAATGGAGCTAAGCACAGACTAAGTCCTAGAGGAAAACCTGGTTCAGTCTGCTTTCCACCAGACACTGGGAGATTAATTCATCGTTCAGCAGGAAAATAACCTAAAACGCAAGTCCAAATCTACACTGAAGACAGTGAATGTTCCTGAGTGGGTGAGTTACAGTTTTGACTTATCTGCTTGAAAGACCTGAAAATGGTTATCTAGCAATGATCTACATACAGTTTGACAGAACTTGAAGAAGTTTGAAAAGAATAATGGGCAAATGTTGCACAATCCAGGTGTGTAAAGCTCTTAGAGACTTACCCAAACATACTCACAGCTGTAATCACTGCCAACGGTGCTTCTACAAAGCATGTGTAAATAGTTACACTACCACTCAAAAGTTTGGACACACATACTCATTCAAGGGTTGATATTTATTTTTACTATTTTCTACATTGTACAATAATAGAGAAGACGTCAAAACTATTAAATAACACATATGGAATAATGTAGTAACCAAAACGTATTAAACAAATTAAAATATATATTTTATATTTGAGATTCTTCAAAGTAGCCAACCTTTGCCTTGATGACAGCTTTGTACACTCTTGGCATTCTCTCAACCAGCTTCATGAGGTAGTCACCTGGTAAACATTTCAAATAACAGATGTGCCTTGTTAAAAGTTAATTGTGGAATTTCTATCATTCTTAATGCGTTTGAGTCAGTCAGTTGTGTTGTGACAAGGAAGTGGTGGTATACAGAAGATAGCCCTATTTGGTAAAAGACCAAGTCCATATTATGTCAAGAACATCTCAAATTAGCAAAGAGAAATGACAGTCCATCCTTTCTTTAAGACATGAAGGTCAGTCAATGCGGAACATTTCAAGAACTTTGAAAGTTTCTTCAAGTGCAGTCACAAAAACCATCTAGCGCTAGGATGAAACTGGCTCTCATGAGAACCGGCACAGGAAAGGAAGACCCAGAGTTACTGCAGAGGATAAGTTCATTAACGTTTGACTGCACCTCAGATTGCAGCCAAATAAATGCTTCACAGATTTCAAGTAACAGACACATCTCAACATAAACTGTTCAGGGGAGACTGCGTGAATCAGGCCGTCATCAAATCAAATCAAATGTATTTATATAGACCTTCGTACATCAGCTGATATCTCAAAATGCTATACAGAAACCCAGCCTAAAACCCCAAACAGCAAGCAATGCAGGTGTAGAAGCACGGTGGCTAGGAAAAACTCCAGAGAAAGGCCAAAACCTAGGAAGGAACCTAGAGAGGAACCAGGCTATGAGGGGTGGCCAGTCCTCATAGCCTGGAGATTATAACAGAACATGGCCAAGATGTTCAAATGTTCATAAATGAGCAGCATGATCAAATAATAATAATCACAGGCAGAACAGTTGAAACTGGAGCAGCAGCACGGCCAGGTGGACTGGGGACAGCAAGGAGTCATCATGCCAGGTAGTCCTGAGGCATGGTCCTAGGGCTCAGGTCCTACGAGAGAGAGAAAGAAAGAGAGAATTAGAGAGAGCATACTTGAATTCACACAGGACACCAGATAAGACAGGAGAAGTACTCCAGATATAACAAACTGACCATAGCCCCCCGACACAAACTACTGCAGCATAAATACTGGAGGCTGAGACAGGAGGGGTCAGGAGACACTGTGGCCCCATCCGATGACACCCCCGGACAGGGCCAAACAGGAAGGATATAACCCCACCCACTTTGCCAAAGCACAGGCCCCACACCACTGGAGGGATATCTTCAACCACCAACTTACCATCCTGAGACAAGGCCGAGTATAGCCCACAAAGATCTCCGCTACGGCACAACCTAAGGGGGGGCGCCAACTCAAATTGCTGCAAAGAAACCACTACTAAAGGACAACAATAAGAAGAAAAGACTTGCTTGGGCCAAGCAACATGAGCAATGGACATTAGACTGGTGAATATCTGTTCTTGGATCTGATGGGTCCAAATTTGAGATATTTGGTTCCAACCGCCGTGTCTCTGTGAGACGCAGAGTAGGGAAACGAATGATCTCCGCATGTGTGGTTCCCACCATGAAGCATTGAGAAGGAGGTGTGATGGTGTGGGGCTGCTTTGCTCGTGACAGTGTCAGTGATTTATTTAGAATTCACGGCCCACTTAACCAGCATGGCTACCACAGCAGCGATACGTCCTCCCATCTGGTTTGCACTTAGTCCCACTATCATTTGTTTTTCAACAGGACAATGTCCCAAAACCTCCAGGCTGTTTAAGGGCTATTTGATCAAGAAGGAGAGTGATGGAGTACTGCATCAGATGACCTGGCCTACACAATCACCCAGCCTCAACCCAATTGAGATGGTTTGAGATGAGTAGGACCGCATAGGGAAGGAAAAGCAGCCAACAAGTGCTCAGCATATGTGGGAACTCCTTCAAGACTGTTGGAAAAGCATTCCTCATGAAGCTGGTTGAGAGAATGACAAGAGTGTGCAAACCTCACGCCACAACGTCTCTCCCCCGTGTGACCTACTTGTTGTGTGTATGTACTGACATGTATGTGTAACTGATAGATGCAGACACAAGACATGTTCATGTTTTTAAATGTATGTAAATTATCAAGTATTTTGTCTGTAATGTCTTTTCGTTATTTGTCAGACCCCACTAAGACTAGCTGTCACATTTGAAAATAAGAGTAGCAAGGCTATATACAGACACCGGTTAGTCAGGCTTATTGACGTAGTATGTACATGTGGGTATGGTTAAAGTGACTATGCATATATGATGAATAGAGAGTAGCAGTAGCGTAAAAGAGGTGTTGGCGGGTGGTGGGACACAATGCAGACAGCCTGGTTAGCCAATGTGCGGGAGCACTGGTTGGTCAGGCCAATTGAGGTACTATGTACATGAATGTATAGTTAAAGTGACTATGCTTATAAGATAAACAGAGAGTATCAGCAGCGTAAAAGAGTGGTTGGGGGGGGGGGACACAATGCAAATAGTCCGGGTAACCATTTAGTTACCTGTTCAGGAGTCTTATGGCTTGGGGGTAAAAACTGTTGAGAATACTTTTTGTCCTAGACTTGGCACTCCAGTACCGCTTGCCATGCGGTTGTAGAGAGAACAGTCTATGACTGGGGTGGCTGGGGTCTTTGACAATTTTCAGGGCCTTCCTCTGACACCGCCTGTTGTAGAGGTCCTGGATGGCATGCAGCTTTGCCCCAGTGATGTACTGGGTCGTACGCACTACCCTCTGAAGTGCCTTGCGGTCGGAGGCCGAGCAATTGCCGTTCCAGGCAGTGATGCAACCAGTCAGGATGCTCTTGGTGCTGCAGCTGTAGAACCTTTTGAGGATCTCAGGGCTCGTGCCAAATCTTTTTAGTTTCCTGAGGGGGAATAGGCTTTGTCGTGCCCTCT
This sequence comes from Oncorhynchus tshawytscha, assembly GCF_018296145.1. Classification (NCBI taxonomy): domain Eukaryota; kingdom Metazoa; phylum Chordata; class Actinopteri; order Salmoniformes; family Salmonidae; genus Oncorhynchus; species Oncorhynchus tshawytscha. Next base: position 78,265,432 of record NC_056444.1, on the reverse strand, counting down.
TCACGACTGTGTTGGTGTGTTTGGACCATTCTTGGTAGATGTGGACACCAAGGAATTTGAAGCTCTCAACCTGCTCCACTACAGCCCCGTCGATGAGAATGGGGACGTGCTCGGTGCTCCTTTTCCTGTAGTCCACAATCATCTCCTTAGTCTTGATCATGTTGAGGGATAGGTTGTTATTCTGGCACCACCCGGCCAGGTCTCTGACCTCCTCCTATAGGCTGTCTCGTCGTTGTCCGTGATCAGGCCTACCACTGTTATGTCATCAGCAAACTTAGTGATGGTGTTGGAGTCGTGCCTAGCCATGCAGTCATGGATGAACAGGGAGAGCAGGAGGGGACTGAGCACGCACCCCTGGGGAGCTCCAGTGTTGAGGATCAGCGTGGCAGATGTGTTGCTACCTACTCTCACCACCTGGGGGCGGCCCGTCAGGAAGTCCAGGATCCAGTTGCAGAGGGAGGGGTTTAGTCCCAGGTTCCTTAGCTTAGTGATGAGCTTTGAGGGCACTATGGTGTTGAACGCTGAGCTGTAGTCAATGAATAGCATTCTCACATAGGTGTTCCTTTTGTCCAGGTGGGAAAGGGCAGTGTGGAGTGCAATAGAGATTGCATCATCTGTGGATCTGTTTGGGCAATATGCAAATTGGAGTGGGTCTAGGGTTTCTGGGATAATGGTGTTGATGTGAGCCATTACCAATCTTTCAAAGCACTTCATGGCTACGGACGTGAGTGCCACGGGTCTGTAGTCATTTAGGCAGTTTGCCTTTGTGTTCCTGGGCACAGGGACTATGGCGGTCTGCTTGAAGCATGTTGGTATTACAGACTCAATCAGGGACATGTTGAAAATGTCAGTGAAGACACCTGCCAGTTGGTCAGCATATGCCCGGAGCACACGTCCTGGTAATCCACCTGGCCCCGCAGCCTTGTGAATGTTGACCTGTTTAAAGGTTTTACTCAAGTCGGCTACGGAGAGCGTGATCACACAGTCGTCCGGAACAGCTGATGCTCTCATGCATGCCTCAGTGTTGCTTGCCTCGAAGCGAGCATAGAAGTGATTTAGCTCGTCTGGTAGGCTCGTGTCACTGGGCAGCTCGCGGCTGTGCTTCCCTTTGTAGTCTGTAACAGTTTGCAATCCCTGCCACATCCAACGAGCGTCGGAGCCGGTGTAGTATGATTCAATCTTAGCCCTGTATTGACGCTTTGCCTGTAATCCATGGCTTCTGGTTGGGGTATATACGTACAGTCACTGTGGGGACGACGTCCTCAATGCACTTGTTGATAAAGCCAGTGACGGATGTGGTGTATTCCTCAATGTCATCGAAAGAATCCTGGAACATGTTCCAGTCTGTGATAGCAAAACAGTCCTGTAGTTTAGCATCTGCTTCATCTGACCATTTTTTATAGACCCGAGTCACTGGTGCTTCCTGCTTTTAATTTTTGCATGTAAGCAGGAATCAGGAGGATCAAGTTGTGGTCGGATTTACCAAATTGGAGGGCGAGGGAGAGCTCTGTACGCATCTCTGTGTGTCGAGTACAGGTGATCTAGAATTTTTTTCCCTCTGGTTGCACATTTAACATGTTGATAGAGATTTGGTAGAACTGATTTAAGTTACCCTGCATTAAAGTCTCCGGCCACTAGGAGCGCCACCTCTGGGTGAGTGGTTTCCTGTTTGCTTATTTCCTTATACAGCTGGCTGAGTTCGGTCTTAGTGCTGGCATCTGTCTGTGGTGGTAAATAAGCAGCCACGAAAAGTATAGCTGAAAACTCTAGGCAAGTAGTGTGGCCTGCAATTTATCATAATATACTCTACTTCAGGCTAGCAAAATCGAGAGGCTTCCTTAGATTCCGTGCACCAGCTGTTGTTTACAAATATGCACAGACCGCCCCCCCTCGTCTTACGGAGTGTGCTGTTCTATCCTGCCGGTGCAGCGTGTATCCCGCTAGCTGAATATCCATGTCGTCATTCAGCCACGATTCCGTGAAACATAGGATATTACAGTTTTTGATGTCCCGTTGGTAGGATATTCGGGATCGTACCTCGTCTAGTTTATTGTCCAATGATTGCACGTTGGCGAGTAATATTGACGGTAACGGCAGCTTTCCTAGTTGCCTTCTGCAGGTCTGGACGAGGCATCCGGCTCTTCTTCCTCTGCGTCGCTTCCTTTTGTGAATAATTGGGATGTCTGCCCTGTGGGTTGTTTGGAGAATATCGTGTGAGTCCTGCTTGCTGCTGTTGTTGTTGTTGAAAAAATCTTTGTCTAATCCGAGGTGAGTGATCGCTGTCCTGATATCTAGAAGCTCTTTGTCTAGTCCGAGGTGAGTGATCGCTGTCCTGATATCCAGAAGCTCTTTGTCTAGTCCGAGGTAGTGATCTCTGTCCTGATATCCAGAAGCTCTTTGTCTAATCCGAGGTGAGTGATCGCTGTCCTGATATCCAGAAGCTCTTTGTCTAATCCGTGGTGACTGATCGCTGTCCTGATATCTAGAAGCTCTTTGTCTAATCCTAGGTGAGTGATCGCTGTCCTGATATCTAGAAGCTCTTTGTCTAATCCGAGGTGAGTGATCGCTGTCCTGATATCCAGAAGCTCTTTGTCTAATCCGAGGTGAGTGATCGCTGTCCTGAGTTCTAGAAGCTCTTTGTCTAATCCGTAGTGACTGATCGCTGTCCTGAGTTCTAGAAGCTCTTTGTCTAATCCGTGGTGACTGATCGCTGTCCTGAGTTCTAGAAGCTCTTTGTCTAATCCGAGGTGAGTGATCGCTGTCCTGAGTTCTAGAAGCTCTTTGTCTAATCCGTGGTGACTGATCGCTGTCCTGAGTTCTAGAAGCTCTTTGTCTAATCCGAGGTGACTGATCGCTGTCCTGAGATCTAGAAGCTCTTTGTCTAATCCGAGGTGACTGATCGCTGTCCTGATATCCAGAAGCTCTTTGTCTAATCCGAGGTGACTGATCGCTGTCCTGAGTTCTAGAAGCTGTTTGTCTAATCCGTGGTGACTGATCGCTGTCCTGAGATCTAGAAGCACTTTGTCTAATCCGTGGTGACTGATCGCTGTCCTGAGTTCTAGAAGCTCTTTGTCTAATCCGAGGTGAGTGATCGCTGTCCTGATATCCAGAAGCTCTTTGTCTAATCCGAGGTGAGTGATCGCTGTCCTGAGATCTAGAAGCTCTTTTTCTAATCCGAGGTGAGTGATCGCTGTCCTGAGTTCTAGAAGCTCTTTGTCTAATCTGAGGTGAGTGATTGCTGTCCTGAGTTCTAGAAGCTCTTTGTCTAATCCGTGGTGACTGATCGCTGTCCTGAGTTCTAGAAGCTCTTTGTCTAATCCGTGGTGACTGATCGCTGTCCTGAGTTCTAGAAGCTCTTTGTCTAATCCGAGGTGACTGATCGCTGTCCTGATATCCAGAAGCTCTTTGTCTAGTCCGAGGTAGTGATCTCTGTCCTGATATCCAGAAGCTCTTTGTCTAATCCGAGGTGAGTGATCGCTGTCCTGATATCCAGAAGCTCTTTGTCTAATCCGTGGTGACTGATCGCTGTCCTGATATCTAGAAGCTCTTTGTCTAATCCTAGGTGAGTGATCGCTGTCCTGATATCTAGAAGCTCTTTGTCTAATCCGAGGTGAGTGATCGCTGTCCTGATATCCAGAAGCTCTTTGTCTAATCCGTGGTGACTGATCGCTGTCCTGAGATCTAGAAGCTCTTTGTCTAATCCGTGGTGAGTGATCGCTGTCCTGATATCTAGAAGCTCTTTGTCTAATCCGAGGTGAGTGATCGCTGTCCTGATATCTAGAAGCTCTTTGTCTAATCCGTGGTGACTGATCGCTGTCCTGAGTTCTAGAAGCTCTTTGTCTAATCCGTAGTGACTGATCGCTGTCCTGAGATCTAGAAGCTCTTTGTCTAATCTGAGGTGAGTGATTGCTGTCCTGAGTTCTAGAAGCTCTTTGTCTAATCCGTGGTGACTGATCGCTGTCCTGAGTTCTAGAAGCTCTTTGTCTAATCCGTGGTGACTGATCGCTGTCCTGAGTTCTAGAAGCTCTTTGTCTAATCCGAGGTGACTGATTGCTGTCCTGAGTTCTAGAAGCTCTTTGTCTAATCCGAGGTGACTGATCGCTGTCCTGATATCCAGAAGCTCTTTGTCTAATCCGAGGTGAGTGATCGCTGTCCTGAGTTCTAGAAGCTCTTTGTCTAATCCGTGGTGACTGATCGCTGTCCTGAGATCTAGAAGCACTTTGTCTAATCCGTGGTGACTGATCGCTGTCCTGAGTTCTAGAAGCTCTTTGTCTAATCCGAGGTGAGTGATCGCTGTCCTGAGTTCTAGAAGCTCTTTGTCTAATCCGAGGTGAGTGATCGCTGTCCTGAGATCTAGAAGCTCTTTGTCTAATCCGAGGTGAGTGATCGCTGTCCTGAGTTCTAGAAGCTCTTTGTCTAATCCGAGGTGAGTGATCGCTGTCCTGAGTTCTAGAAGCTCTTTGTCTAATCCGTGGTGACTGATCGCTGTCCTGAGTTCTAGAAGCTCTTTGTCTAATCCGTGGTGACTGATCGCTGTCCTGAGTTCTAGAAGCTCTTTGTCTAATCCGAGGTGACTGATCGCTGTCCTGATATCCAGAAGCTCTTTGTCTAGTCCGAGGTAGTGATCTCTGTCCTGATATCCAGAAGCTCTTTGTCTAATCCGAGGTGAGTGATCGCTGTCCTGATATCTAGAAGCGCTTTGTCTAATCCGAGGTGAGTGATCGCTGTCCTGATATCTAGAAGCTCTTTGTCTAATCCGTGGTGACTGATCGCTGTCCTGAGTTCTAGAAGCTCTTTGTCTAATCCGAGGTGAGTGATCGCTGTCCTGATATCTAGAAGCTCTTTGTCTAATCCGTGGTGACTGATCGCTGTCCTGAGTTCTAGAAGCTCTTTGTCTAATCCGAGGTGAGTGATCGCTGTCCTGAGTTCTAGAAGCTCTTTGTCTAATCCGTGGTGACTGATCGCTGTCCTGAGATCTAGAAGCTCTTTGTCTAATCTGTGGTGACTGATCGCTGTCCTGAGTTCTAGAAGCTCTTTGTCTAATCCGAGGTGAGTGATCGCTGTCCTGAGTTCTAGAAGCTCTTTGTCTAATCCGTGGTGACTGATCGCTGTCCTGAGTTCTAGAAGCTCTTTGTCTAATCCGAGGTGACTGATCGCTGTCCTGAGATCTAGAAGCTCTTTGACTAATCCGAGGTGACTGATCGCTGTCCTGATATCCAGAAGCTCTTTGTCTAATCCGAGGTGAGTGATCGCTGTCCTGAGTTCTAGAAGCTCTTTGTCTAATCCGTGGTGACTGATCGCTGTCCTGAGATCTAGAAGCTCTTTGTCTAATCCGTGGTGACTGATCGCTGTCCTGAGTTCTAGAAGCTCTTTGTCTAATCCGAGGTGAGTGATCGCTGTCCTGAGTTCTAGAAGCTCTTTGTCTAATCCGAGGTGAGTGATCGCTGTCCTGAGATCTAGAAGCTCTTTGTCTAGTCCGAGGTAGTGATCTCTGTCCTGATATCCAGAAGCTCTTTGTCTAATCCGAGGTGAGTGATCGCTGTCCTGATATCCAGAAGCTCTTTGTCTAATCCGTGGTGACTGATCGCTGTCCTGATATCTAGAAGCTCTTTGTCTAATCCTAGGTGAGTGATCGCTGTCCTGATATCTAGAAGCTCTTTGTCTAATCCGAGGTGAGTGATCGCTGTCCTGATATCCAGAAGCTCTTTGTCTAATCCGTGGTGACTGATCGCTGTCCTGAGATCTAGAAGCTCTTTGTCTAATCCGAGGTGAGTGATCGCTGTCCTGATATCTAGAAGCTCTTTGTCTAATCCGAGGTGAGTGATCGCTGTCCTGATATCCAGAAGCTCTTTGTCTAATCCGAGGTGAGTGATCGCTGTCCTGAGTTCTAGAAGCTCTTTGTCTAATCCGTGGTGACTGATCGCTGTCCTGAGATCTAGAAGCTCTTTGTCTAATCCGTGGTGACTGATCGCTGTCCTGAGTTCTAGAAGCTCTTTGTCTAATCCGAGGTGAGTGATCGCTGTCCTGAGTTCTAGAAGCTCTTTGTCTAATCCGTGGTGACTGATCGCTGTCCTGAGTTCTAGAAGCTCTTTGTCTAATCCGAGGTGACTGATCGCTGTCCTGAGATCTAGAAGCTCTTTGACTAATCCGAGGTGACTGATCGCTGTCCTGATATCCAGAAGCTCTTTGTCTAATCCGAGGTGAGTGATCGCTGTCCTGAGTTCTAGAAGCTCTTTGTCTAATCCGTGGTGACTGATCGCTGTCCTGAGATCTAGAAGCTCTTTGTCTAATCCGTGGTGACTGATCGCTGTCCTGAGTTCTAGAAGCTCTTTGTCTAATCCGAGGTGAGTGATCGCTGTCCTGAGTTCTAGAAGCTCTTTGTCTAATCCGAGGTGAGTGATCGCTGTCCTGAGATCTAGAAGCTCTTTGTCTAATCCGAGGTGAGTGATCGCTGTCCTGAGTTCTAGAAGCTCTTTGTCTAATCCGAGGTGAGTGATCGCTGTCCTGAGTTCTAGAAGCTCTTTGTCTAATCCGAGGTGACTGATCGCTGTCCTGATATCCAGAAGCTCTTTGTCTAATCCGAGGTGAGTGATCGCTGTCCTGAGTTCTAGAAGCTCTTTGTCTAATCCGTGGTGACTGATCGCTGTCCTGAGTTCTAGAAGCTCTTTGTCTAATCCGAGGTGACTGATCGCTGTCCTGATATCCAGAAGCTCTTTGTCTAATCCGAGGTGAGTGATCGCTGTCCTGAGTTCTAGAAGCTCTTTGTCTAATCCGTGGTGACTGATCGCTGTCCTGAGTTCTAGAAGCTCTTTGTCTAATCCGAGGTGACTGATCGCTGTCCTGAGTTCTAGAAGCTCTTTGTCTAATCCGAGGTGAGTGATCTCTGTCCTGAGATCTAGAAGCTCTTTGTCTAATCCGTGGTGACTGATCGCTGTCCTGAGTTCTAGAAGCTCTTTGTCTAATCCGAGGTGAGTGATCGCTGTCCTGATATCTAGAAGCGCTTTGTCTAATCCGAGGTGAGTGATCGCTGTCCTGATATCTAGAAGCTCTTTGTCTAATCCGTGGTGACTGATCGCTGTCCTGAGTTCTAGAAGCTCTTTGTCTAATCCGTGGTGACTGATCGCTGTCCTGATATCTAGAAGCTCTTTGTCTAATCCGAGGTGAGTGATCGCTGTCCTGATATCTAGAAGCTCTTTGTCTAATCCGTGGTGACTGATCGCTGTCCTGAGTTCTAGAAGCTCTTTGTCTAATCCGAGGTGAGTGATCGCTGTCCTGAGATCTAGAAGCTCTTTGTCTAATCCGAGGTGAGTGATCGCTGTCCTGATATCTAGAAGCTCTTTGTCTAATCCGAGGTGAGTGATCGCTGTCCTGAGATCCAGAAGCTCTTTGTCTAATCCGAGGTGAGTGATCGCTATCCTGATATCCAGAAGCTCTTTGTCTAATCCGAGGTGAGTGATCGCTGTCCTGAGTTCTAGAAGCTCTTTGTCTAATCCGTGGTGACTGATCGCTGTCCTGAGTTCTAGAAGCTCTTTGTCTAATCCGAGGTGACTGATCGCTGTCCTGAGATCTAGAAGCTCTTTGTCTAATCCGAGGTGACTGATCGCTGTCCTGATATCCAGAAGCTCTTTGTCTAATCCGAGGTGAGTGATCGCTGTCCTGAGTTCTAGAAGCTCTTTGTCTAATCCGTGGTGACTGATCGCTGTCCTGAGATCTAGAAGCTCTTTGTCTAATCCGTGGTGACTGATCGCTGTCCTGAGTTCTAGAAGCTCTTTGTCTAATCCGAGGTGAGTGATCGCTGTCCTGAGTTCTAGAAGCTCTTTGTCTAATCCGTGGTGACTGATCGCTGTCCTGAGTTCTAGAAGCTCTTTGTCTAATCCGTGGTGACTGATCGCTGTCCTGAGTTCTAGACGCTCTTTGTCTAATCCGAGGTGAGTGATCGCTGTCCTGAGATCTAGAAGCTCTTTGTCTAATCCGTGGTGACTGATCGCTGTCCTGAGTTCTAGAAGCTCTTTGTCTAATCCGAGGTGAGTGATCGCTGTCCTGAGATCTAGAAGCTCTTTGTCTAATCCGAGGTGAGTGATCGCTGTCCTGATATCTAGAAGCTCTTTGTCTAATCCGAGGTGAGTGATCGCTGTCCTGAGATCCAGAAGCTCTTTGTCTAATCCGAGGTGAGTGATCGCTGTCCTGATATCCAGAAGCTCTTTGTCTAATCCGAGGTGAGTGATCGCTGTCCTGAGTTCTAGAAGCTCTTTGTCTAATCCGAGGTGACTGGTCGCTGTCCTGATATCCAGAAGCTCTTTGTCTAATCCGAGGTGAGTGATCGCTGTCCTGAGTTCTAGAAGCTCTTTGTCTAATCCGAGGTGAGTGATCGCTGTCCTGATATCCAGAAGCTCTTTGTCTAATCCGAGGTGAGTGATCGCTGTCCTGATATCCAGAAGCTCTTTTCTGTCGTAAGATACGGTTACAGAAACATTATGTACAAAATAATTTACAACTATCACGAAAAAAAGAAACATAATAGCACGATTGGTTACGAGACCGTAAAACGGGGGCCATCTCCTCCGGCGCCATTTTCAAAGGCCACCTGTCACTCACTCAATCGGTCATGAGAGTGGCTCTAATGTTCATAAGAAGCATCATCACATCATTAAGGGCCAATTTCTCTTACAGATTTTCCATTGGGCCTGCTAATTACTCCAGGAGCTGGCTTAATGTAAGTTTTGGAAAGTTGTTTCCCGGAGTGGATATGTTTGATGAAGGGAACCACAGGGTACGGCAGCACACTCCTTCTGCCGTTCTCTCAAAATGTGAAGTTTGTGGCTTCATGTGTTTTTTCAATAGCTTTCTGTTTTCTGATTGCTCTATTTGTCGTGCTGTACTTCCAGCCAATCAATCAGCTGTTGAAGCAAAGGTATTGTGACATATTCCATACCAGATGGCCTTTCAGTATGCCTGTCTGCTGACTGCTGTAATGAGGTGGTCTAAGCGGAGCTCATGAAAACCAGATAGCCTTGGCAGCATGTCCTCAGTGGCATGTGCTTCACTCCCCTCTAACAAGGGCCAGCAGGTTCATTGTGTTCAAAAGTGGAAAGGTCACATCAAATGAATGCAAGTAAGTGAGGTTGTGCTAATGAAGATTCTGGGTTATAGAGGGGAAGGTTGGTGGGTCTGGGTCGGATAAGTGAAAGTCAAGGGGTCCTGTCCTGTTGTTGCTGAGTGTTCAACTCCCTGCTGAGGTGTATGACAAGTAACCTTGACGTTCTGTTTTCTCTATGGTTGTCATAGCGTTTTTGGATTTAGTTCAGTTAGCATTTATAATGCAGTTACAGTACAGTAGCTGTGTTTATTTTTGGATTTAGTTCAGTTAGCATTTATAATGCAGTTACAGTACAGTAGCTGTGTTCATTTTTGCTTTTGCAATTGGCATACAGAAAGGCAGAAATTAGTTGAAATATGAAACGATTTTACCAGATATGAACCTTAAGTAAGTTTTAAATTGTAGTTACAGTATGTAGCCTGCCTATCTCAATGTCTACAGGGAACATTTTGGTTCCTGCTAAGTATTGAGGATCCCTCTCCTATCTTCATGGGAGATTCCTAGCAAACAGGGGATGTCTTGAGGACATTCGGTGATGTTCCTATTAGGTACCTTAAGGTTTTCGACTCCAGGTTATCCCATTGGCGTTCTGAGAATGCTCTAAGAACGTTGCTTGATGGTCCCAAGGGATCGTCCTCTGTCGGAACATTGTCTTGTTCCCTGTATGTTCCCAGGATGTCACTGAGGACCATGTCAGGACCTTTTTAGGATGTTCTCAGCACTTTCATTTTACTAGCCCCTAGGACGTTGCATGATGGTCCCAAGGGAATGTTCTCTGGGGGACAAAGGTCCCTCAGATGTCCCATGGTCGTCCCCTATGATGTTTTTAGGACATTCTTTGACAAGGAGGTTTTGTCTAGTTCCCGATGAGTTCCGGGGACGTCCCAAGGAAATGTTTAGGACTTTTCTTCAGATGTTGTGTCATGGTCCCGTGGAGGTTTTGTCTAGATCCCAGTTTGTCCCGAGGAAGTTTTTAGGACATTTCTTCAGATGTTGTGTCATGGTCCCATGGAGGTTTTGTCTAGATCCCAGTTTGTCCCGAGGAAGTTTTTAGGACATTTCTTCAGATGTTGTGTCATGGTCCCATGGAGGTTTTGTCTAGATCCCAGTTTGTCCCGAGGAAGTTTTTAGGACATTCTTGGAATGTTGTGTCATGGTCCCCTGAAGGACCCTGAATGTTCTTGGGAGATTGCATCATGGTCCCCTGGAAGTTTGTCACGTGATGGATCCAGGTGTCCCATACCATTATAGGTAAAGCAATGAAATGGTAAAGGGGTTTTAAAGCAATACTTCGGGATTTTGGCAGTATGAAGGAAGTTAGAGGTCATTTTGCCAGCCAATGCTAACTAGCGCTAGCGCAATGACTGGAAGTCCATGGGTATCTACTAGCATACTAGGGGTATCTACTAGGAGGCAAACATTTTGGGATGTCCCAGGGAATGTCTTAATGATTCATTATTGTTTGCAGGGTTCACATTTATCTCTGTTTATTTGTATCTTTTAACATGGCTAGTAAAGAGATTTATGTGATACCATGACACCCAACCAATATTTGATATGCTTCTGACCCAGTTTTCAAACACTCTGCATCACGCTTGGGTCTCAGTCAACATAGGCAGCTGAGTCCTGTGGGGCTGCTCCTCGTGTTACCACACATTGGAACAGCAGTCAGCTAATGACTGACTGAGGCTTAACAGCTGTATTCTGTGCCAAGATTAACCCGTAACTCACTCATACGGGCCACTGCTGGCCATAAATGAAGGCCAAAACTGTGGTAGCTGGTCTTTATAAAGACTGCATCAGAGGTTCATTGTATTTACAGTAGAACAATAATATTTAGCCTAAAGAAAATCCACCCTTAGTAACAGAATGCAACAAGATGATATGATGAACTCTCAAACAACTGAACAACTCTGTGTGGAGCTAAAAAGATTGTTCCTCAACTTAAAATTCCATCTATGTCCCTTGGCTGAAGGGCAACGTGAAACAATAACATTATCTTTAACTACTGCCTGGGAACCCTGAAGGCTCCGAACACTGTCAACAGGCCTGAGAAACCCACTCATCTTCCCAGCTAGCTGTCCTCCACCTCAACCACAAAAACACAAACTGCCGAAGGTGTCCATTCAACACCTTGTCGCGCATTGTGACTCTAGAGCACATTTTCTCCTATGCAAACTCTTTTTCAAGTTGCCTAAGACAGTCGGACATTTACACTTTATGCACTTCACTGAAAACATTTTGTAGAGTGTTTTCAGATGTTTGTTGCCCATAATGTCTAGTTGATTACGTGGATTTTGCAAAAGCGTTTGAAAGGCTTGGGAATGAGCGTATCCATTGTAGCCGCGGCAGTTTACTTTTGAGAAGAGTTTGTAATTCTCATAATACTTTTTATTGTCATGTTCTCTTTCCCTGATACATAACTGTTATCATTCAGGCACACATCTATGTATTGAGTCGTTTTCCCTGACAGTTATCAGTCAGGCACACATCTATGTATTGAGTCGTTTTCCCTGACAGTTATCAGTCAGGCACACATCTATGTATTGAGTCGTTTTCCCTGACAGTTATCATTCAGGCACACATCTATGTATTGAGTCGTTTTCCCTGACAGTTATCATTCAGGCACACATCTATGTATTGAGTCGTTTTCCCTGACAGTTATCATTCAGGCACACATCTATGTATTGAGTCGTTTTCCCTGACAGTTATCAGTCAGGCACACATCTATGTATTGAGTCGTTTTCCCTGACAGTTATCATTCAGGCACACATCTATGTATTGAGTCGTTTTCCCTGACAGTTATCATTCAGGCACACATCTATGTATTGAGTCGTTTTCCCTGACAGTTATCATTCAGGCACACATCTATGTATTGAGTCGTTTTCCCTGACAGTTATCAGTCAGGCACACATCTATGTATTGAGTCGTTTTCCCTGACAGTTATCATTCAGGCACACATCCAGGTAATGAGTCGTTTTCACTGACTGTTGTCATTCAGGCACACATCCAGGTAATGAGTCGTTTTCACTGACTGTTGTCATTCAGGCACACATCCAGGTAATGAGTCGTTTTCCCTGACTGTTATCATTCAGGCACACATCCATGTATTGAGTCGTTTTGTGACAACATGGTAATGTTAAAGGAAAGTGGGGATAACATAGGCCTACCTACCTGAATCCACCTGTTTATATAAGGGGGTAGTATGTTCCACTAGCGCAGGTTTCCTGACACAGAGGGTATTTAAATCATTTGGTTTCAGTCTTTCGGGTCGAGACTTAGGAGATGAGGGTATCAAGAGAAAGAAGAAGAAATTCGGCTTGTCACCAAAAGCACTCACAAACTTCTACAGATGCACAATCGAGAGCATCCTGTCGGGCTGTATCACCGCCTGGTATGGCAACTGCACCGCCCTCAACCGTAAGGCTCTCCAGAGGGTAGTGAGGTCTGCACAACGCATCACCGGGGGCAAACTACCTGCCCTCCAGGACACCTACACCACCCGATGCTACAGGAAGGCCATAAAGATCATCAAGGACATCAACCACCCGAGCCACTGCCTGTTCACCCCGCTGTCATCCAGAAGGCGAGGTCAGTACAGGTGCATCAAAGCTGGGACCGAGAGACTGAAAAACAGCTTCTATCTCAAGGCCATCAGACTGTTAAACAGCCACCACTAACATTGAGTGGCTACTGCCAACACACTGTCAATGACACTGACTCTACTCCAGCCACTTTAATCATGGGAATTGATGGGAAATGATGTAAATATATCACTAGCCACTTTAAACAATGCTACCTTATATAGTGTTGCTTACCCTACATTATTCATCTCATATGCATACGTAGATACTGTGCTCTATATCATCGACTGCATCCTTATGTAATACATGTATCACTAGCCACTTTAACTATGCCACTTGGTTTACATACTCATCTCATATGTATATACTGTACTCAATATCATCTACTGTATCTTGCCTATGCTGCTCTGTACCATCACTCATTCATATATCCTTATGTACATATTCTTTATCCCCTTACACTGTGTATAAGACAGTAGTTTTTTTGGGGGGGGGGGAATTGTTAGTTAGATTACTTGTTCGTTATTACTGCATTGTCGGAACTAGAAGCACAAGCATTTCGCTACACTCGCATTAACATCTGCTAACCATGTGTATGTGACAAATAAAATTTGATTTGATTTGATTTGATTTATCAGACCTGTGTGTGGGAGAGGAGGGTATCAGACCTGTGTGTGGGAGAGGAGGGTATCAGACCTGTGTGTGGGAGAGGAGGGTATCAGACCTGTGTGTGGGAGAGGAGGGTATCAGACCTGTGTGTGGGAGAGAAGGGTATCAGACCTGTGTGTGGGAGAGGAGGGTATCAGACCTGTGTGTGGGAGAGGAGGGTACCAGACCTGTGTGTGGGAGAGGAGGGTACCAGACCTGTGTGGGAGAGGAGGGTACCAGACCTGTGTGGGAGAGGAGGGTATCAGACGTGTGTATGGGATAGGAGGGTATCAGACGTGTGTATGGGAGAGGAGGGTATCAGACGTGTGGGGGAGAGGAGGGTACCAGACGTGTGGGGGAGAGGAGGGTACCAGATGTGTATATGGGAGAGGAGGGTACCAGACGTGTGTATGGGAGAGGAGGGTACCAGACGTGTGTATGGGAGAGGAGGGTATCAGACGTGTGGGGGGAGAGGAGGGTACCAGACGTGTGTGTGGGAGAGGAGGGTACCAGACGTGTGTATGGGAGAGGAGGGTATCAGACGTGTGGGGGAGAGGAGGGTACCAGACGTGTGTATGGGAGAGGAGGGTACCAGACGTGTGTATGGGAGAGGAGGGTATCAGACATGTTTGGGAGAGGAGGGTACCAGACGTATGGGGAGAGGAGGGTACCAGACGTGTGGGGGAGAGGAGGGTACCAAACGTATGGGGGAGAGGAGGGTACCAGACGTGTGGGGGAGAGGAGGGTACCACACGTATGGGGGAGAGGAGGGTACCAGACGTATGTATGTGAGAGGAGGGTATCAGATGTATGTGTGGGGAGAGGAGGGTACCAGACGTATGTGGGAGAGGAGGGTACCAGATGTGTGGGGGGGAGAGGAGGGTACCAGATGTATGTATGGGAAAGGAGGGTACCAGATGTGTGTGTGGGAGAGGAGGGTACCAGACGTGTGGGGAGAGGAGGGTACCAGACGTGTGGGGAGAGGAGGGTACCAGGCGTGTGGGGAGAGGAGGGTACCAGACGTATGTATGGGAGAGGAGGGTACCAGACGTGTGTGTGGGAGAGGAGGGTACCAGACGTGTGTGTGGGAGAGGAGGGTATCAGACGTGTGTGTGGGAGAGGAGGGTACCAAACGTATGGGGGAGAGGAGGGTACCAGACGTATGTATGGGAGAGGAGGGTATCAGACGTATGTATGGGAGAGGAGGGTATCAGACGTGTATATGGGAGAGGAGGGTATCAGACGTGTGTATGGGAGAGGAGGGTACCAAATGTATGGGGGAGAGGAGGGTACCAGACCTATGTATGGGAGAGGAGGGTATCAGACGTATGTATGGGAGAGGAGGGTATCAGACGTGTGTATGGGAGAGGAGGGTACCAAACGTATGGGGGAGAGGAGGGTACCAGACGTATGTATGGGAGAGGAGGGTATCAGACGTATGTATGGGAGAGGAGGGTATCAGACGTGTGTATGGGAGAGGAGGGTACCAGACGTGTATATGGGAGAGGAGGGTACCAGACGTATGTATTTGAGAGGAGGGTACCAGACGTGTATATGGGAGAGGAGGGTACCAAACGTATATGGGAGAGGAGGGTATCAGACGTGTGTATAGGAGAGGAGGGTATTAGACGTGTATGGGAGAGGAGGGTACCAAACGTATGGGGGAGAGGAGGGTATCAGACGTATGTATGGGAGAGGAGGGTATCAGACGTGTGTATGGGAGAGGAGGGTACCAGACGTGTGTATGGGAGAGGAGTGTACCAGACGTGTGTGTGGAAGAGGAGGGTACCAGACGTGTATGGGAGAGGACATGTGCAGTATAGCCTATGTTATGACCACAGAGATTATATTGACAATGCCTTTTGTTCAATCGTTTTTTATTTGGTCTTGAGTACATGGATGCAGTTGTCAGTCATTGCTCTCTGCACCTTTTTTAAGAAGTCCTCCGTCTATTAATTATCTCACCTGTGCTTATAATGTCTTGGCTAGGCCTATTGCAGTATTTTTAAGCTTATCTCACCCTAAGCCTGTTGCCCTGTTCTGATCTTGGCATACAGCAGAAGGAGACAGAAATGTCCCAGTAATGTCATCTGCGGACTTCTGTACAGGCAGCCCAGAAACCGTAAGTATAATTTATTCTCAACACTTTACACATGCTCCTTTCATAACAGTCCATTTGAATTACACTTGTTATGATCCATAGACTACAGATTGTAGAGGGACATTCTGTGCACAGATTATGACTTGTTCAAAGGTGCGTCTCTCTGATGCAGTGTCCTCATAATGGATTGAGCCTGTTACCTATTCACCACTCTGGATTGTGATTGATACTCACATGTATATACAGTTTTTGTCACAGAATACCTCCCTCCTGTATTATACTATTTTTTGATGCAGCATTGAGATTTAACCCTGTGGTTGAGCCTGCCTCAGTAAAAGGAAACAAAATTATATTTTTGCTTTAATCTTAAACTGACAATCCCCGAAATCGGGCGCTATAATTATTTATGTACCGTTGAAGTCAGAAATTTACATGCACCTTAACCAAAGAAATTTAAACTCAGTTTTTCACAATTCCTGATATTTAATTGTGGAAAGATTCCCTGTCTTAGGTCAGTTAGGATCACCACTTTATTTTAAGAATGTAAAATGTCAGCAGAGAGAATTATTTATTTCAGCTTTTATTTCTTTCAACAAATTCCCAGTGGGTCAGATGGCCACTCCAATACCTTGACTTTGTTGTCCTTAAGCCATTTTGACACAAATTCGGAAGTATGCTTGGGGTCATTGTCCATTTGGAAGACCCATTTGCGACCAAGCTTTAACTTCCTTACTGATGTCTTGAGATGTTGCTTCAATATATCCACATAATTTTCATGCCTCATGATGCTATCTATATTGTGAAGTGCACCAGTCCCTCCTGCAGCAAAAAAAAAACACAACATGATGCTGCCACCCCCGTGCAGCAAACCTGCAAAATCGGCAGTGTATCAAATACTTGTTCTCCCCACTGTATATATATATAGGGAGTGAGTAGGAGAATTAGAGGGAGAATACTTAAGTTCACACAGGACATCAAATAAGACAGGATAATTTCACCAGATCGGACAGACTGACCCTAGCCCCCTGGCACATATACTATTGCAGAATATATACTGGAGGCTGAGGACAGAGGGGGTCGGGGTAACTGTGGCCCTGTCCGTCAATACCCCTGGACAGGGCCAACCGGGCAGGGCCAACCAGGTAGGATATAACACCACCCACTTTGCCAAAGTACAGCCCCCTTGAGGGATATCAATAGACCACCAACTTACTGCCCTGAGTATAGCTGAGTTTAGCCCAAGAAAATCTCCTCCACCGAATGAGGCCGAGGGGGCGCAAAATCAGATAGGAAGATCACATCAGTGACTCAACCCACTCAAGTAACACACCTCTCTTAGGGACGGCATGGAAGAGCACTAGTAAGCCCCCGTAATAGGGCAGAGAATCCGAGTGGAGAGAGGGGAGCCGGCCAGGCAGAGACAGCAGAGGTGGTTCGTCACTCCAGTGCCTTTCCGTTCACCTTCACACCCCTTTGCCAGACTACACTCAATCATAGGACCGACATTCAGTAAAGACGTAAAAGTCAAGCCCATGTCTGCGTCTCTCACATGGATAGGCAGACCATTCCATAAAAATAAAGCTCTATAGGAAAAAACGCTGCCTCCAGCTGTTTGCTGTAGGGACAATAAGGAGGCCTGCATCTTGTGACTGTAGTGTACGTTTAGGTATGTATGGCAGGACCAAATCAGAGAGATAGGTAGGAGAAAGTCCATGTAATGCTTCGTAGGTTAGTAGTAAAACCTTGAAATCAGCCCTAGCCTTAACAGGAACCCAGGCTGGCACTGGAGTAATATGATACATTTTGGGGGTTTTAGTCAAGAAACACTACTACATTAATAAAATATTGCCCTCTTGCTAGATTGATGACTTAAACCATAGCGAAACAGTGCAAAATGGCTGTCAGCCAACTGATAACGTTTGTTTCCATGGCCATATAGGCAGGAGGTCCATGTTTATCTCGCCTGGCACACATTGGGAATATGTGGATTATTTTAGTGCCTGTGGAGGTGACGTTATTTCACTGGGTCTGTCACCGGGTCGAGGACCTGGGCCGATATCATCGCTCTAAACTGGAGCCAAAACATGCTGAGAGACAGTCCTGAAGAAGATAGTTGACTGTAAATAAATCTTTCAGAAAAGCTGTGATTTTTATAGATAGATCTGCACAAGACACACACCAAGGCAATATTTATAGTACACCAGTGGAGGCTGCTGAAGGGAGGACGGCTCATAATAATGGCTGTAATGGAGTCAATGGAGTGGTATCAACCACATAGAAACCACGTGTTTGATACCATTCCAGACATTATTATGAGCCGTCCTCCCCTTAGCAGCCTCCACGGTAGAACACTCACCTGATACAGCATATCCTGTTGAATTATTTATAGAACACCAACCTGATACAACATATCCTGTTGAAATATTTATAGAACACTAACCTGATACAGCATATCCTGTTGAATTATTTATAGAACACTAACCTGATACAGCATATCCTGTTGAATTATTTATAGAACACTCACCTGATACAACATATCCTGTTGAAATATTTATAGAACACTCACCTGATACAACATATCCTGTTTAATTATTTATAGAACACTCACCTGATACAGCATATCCTGTTGAATTATTTATAGAACACTCACCTGATACAACATATCCTGTTGAAATATTTATAGAACACTCACCTGATACAACATATCCTGTTGAAATATTTATAGAACACTAACCTGATACAGCATATCCTGTTGAATTATTTATAGAACACTAACCTGATACAGCATATCCTGTTGAATTATTTATAGAACACTCACCTGATACAACATATCCTGTTGAATTATTTATAGAACACTCACCTGATACAACATATCTTGTTGAATTATTTATAGAACACTTATTTGATACAACATATCCTGTTGAAATATTTATAGAACACTAACCTGATACAGCATATCCTGTTGAATTATTTATAGAACACTCACCTGATACAACATATCCTGTTTAATTATTTATAGAACACTCACCTGATACAGCATATCCTGTTGAATTATTTATAGAACACTCACCTGATACAACATATCCTGTTGAAATATTTATAGAACACTCACCTGATACAACATATCCTGTTTAATTATTTATAGAACACTCACCTGATACAGCATATCCTGTTGAATTATTTATAGAACACTCACCTGATACAGCATATCCTGTTGAATTATTTATAGAACACTAACCTGATACAACATATCCTGTTGAATTATTTATAGAACACTCACCTGATACAACATTTCCTGTTGAATTATTTATAGAACACTAACCTGATACAACATTTCCTGTTGAATTATTTATAGAACACTCACCTGATACAACATATCCTGTTGAATTATTTATAGAACACTAACCTGATACAACATATCCTGTTTAATTATTTATAGAACACCAACCTGATACAACATTTCCTGTTGAATTATTTATAGAACACTAACCTGATACAACATATCCTGTTGAATTATTTATAGAACACTTACCTGATACAGCATATCCTGTTGAATTATTTATAGAACACCAACCTGATACAACATATCCTGTTTAATTATTTATAGAACACTCACCTGATACAACATATCCTGTTTAATTATTTATAGAACACTCACCTGATACAACATATCCTGTTTAATTATTTATAGAACACCAACCTGATACAACATTTCCTGTTGAATTATTTATAGAACACTAACCTGATACAACATATCCTGTTGAATTATTTATAGAACACTTACCTGATACAGCATATCCTGTTGAATTATTTATAGAACACTAACCTGATACAGCATATCCTGTTGAAATATTTATAGAACACTAACCTGATACAGCATATCCTGTTGAATTATTTATAGAACACTTACCTGATACAGCATATCCTGTTGAATTATTTATAGAACACTAACCTGATACAGCATATCCTGTTGAAATATTTATAGAACACTAACCTGATACAACATATCCTGTTTACTTATTTATAGAACACTCACCTGATACAGCATATCTTGTTGAATTATTTATAGAACACTTATTTGATACAGCATATCCTGTTGAATTTTACCTCTGGCTGAAGACTATAGTTTAATGTCCAAATCCCATTCCGAGTCCTGCCGTCTCCCTGTGAACAGCCAGGGAAGTGTTCCTGTCTGCTCCCAGCAACCAGACTTTGACAGAGGGGTCACATCTCTGCCCTGTGTAGGATCAGACAGGCTGACAGAGGGGTCACATCTCTGCCCTGTGTAGGATCAGACAGGCTGACAGAGGGGTCACATCTCTGCCCTTTGTAGGATCAGACAGGCTGACAGAGGGGTCACATCTCTGCCCTGTGTAGGATCAGACAGGCTGACAGAGGGGTCACATCTCTGCCCTGTGTAGGATCAGACAGGCTGACAGAGGGGTCACATCTCTGCCTTGTGTAGGATCAGACAGGCTGACAGAGGGGTCACATCTCTGCCCTGTGTAGGATCAGACAGGCTGACAGAGGGGTCACATCTCTGCCCTGTGTAGGATCAGACAGGCTGACAGAGGGGTCACATCTCTACTCTGTGTAGGATCAGACAGGCTGACAGAGGAGTCATATCTCTGGCTGACAGTGCGTGTGTACAGTATTATGTGTACAGTATTGTGCGTACAGTATTGTGTGTACAGTAAGTTTGTACAGTATGTGTATTGGCATGTGTGTGTTACAGCAGTAAACCTGGGACATCGAATGGACTTAATAAGCTGAGTCGTTTGGAACAGATGGAGCAAGAGGAGTCACTGGACAGAGAGGACCCCAGAGAATACTGCCATGGTCCGTTATGGCTGTACATTTACATTTTGGTCATATAGCAGATGCTCTTATCCAGAGGGACTTACAGGAGCAATTAGGGTTAAGTGCTATTCTCAAGGGTATAGACAGATTTGTCACCTAGTCGGCTCAGGGATTCAAACCACCTTTCGTTTACTGGCCCAATGCTCTCATGAGCTAGGCTACCTGCTGCCCTACCGACCGCCATACTAACTCTGTTACTGGCCCAAAGCTCTTAAGAGCTAGGCTACCTACCTACCGCTATACTAACTCTGCTACTGGCCCAAAGCTCTTAAGAGCTAGGCTACCTACCTACCGCTATACTAACTCCGCTACTGGCCCAAAGCTCTTAAGAGCTAGGCTACCTACCTACCGCTATACTAACTCTGCTACTGGCCCAAAGCTCTTAAAACCTGTTTGGGAAAGGCGTGCCGCTAGCGGGACACCTCGACAACATCCGGTGAAATTGCAGAGCGCCATATTCAAATTAAATTACTATAAATATTTAACTTTCATAAAATCACAAGTGTAATAGATTAAAATAAAGCTGAACTTGTTGTTAATCCAGGCTCCATGTCAGATTTCACAAATACTTTACGGCGAAAGAATACCATGCGATTATCTGAGGACAGAGCCCCGCATACCAACACATGAAAAACATATTTCAACCAGGCAGGTGCGACACGAAAGTCAGAAATAGTGATGTAAAAAAATGCCTTACCTTTGATGATCTTCTTCTGTTGGCACTCCAAAAGGTCCTTTTGTTGGATAATGTCTTTCTTTATATCAATAAAAACTCAGTTTAGCTGGCACGCTTCAGTCAATAACATATCCAGATCCACTCAGTCAAAATGCATACAAAATGTATCCCAAACGTTACAAATAAACTTTTACAAAAAAGTCAAACAATGTTTATAATCAAACCTTAGGTATCCTAATACGCAAATAAAATTTACTCAAATAAAATTTAAGACGGAGAATAGTATGTTCATTACCGGAGATAAATGAGAAAGAATATGCTTTCTTCCAAGCGCTTGGAAACACTACAGCCAAAATGGGAGCCACCTAGAAAAAATACAATTTCTGGGTCATTTTTCCAAAAATCAGCCTGAAACGCTTTCTAAAGACTGTTGACATCTAGTGGAAGCCCTAGGAACTGCAATTTGGGAGGACTTATAATTATAATAAAGTACTATAATTATAATTATAGTACTAGCCATTGAAAATAATGGTACAATTTATTTTATTTTATGGTTTGTCCTCGGGGTTTCACCTGCCATATCAGCTCTGTTATACTCACAGACATAAGTTTAACAGTTTTATAAACTTTAGAGTGTTTTCTATCTAAATCCAAGTATATGCATATCATAGCTTCTGGGCCTGAGTAACAGGCAGTTTACTTTGGGCACGTGAAAATACTGCCCCATATCCCATGAGCTAGGCTACCTACCTACCGCTATACTAACTCTGTCTTTCTCCTTACATGTCTTTCTGTCCTATTCATTCCATTCCAGCATAGACATAGTCTGTTACCAGACAGGAAATACAGCAGTTGGAGGTATAACATCTATTGTTCTCATCCTGCATGTTTCAATAGGGGGGTACCATCCTGTTCACATTGGAGACACCTTCAACAGGAGATACCAGGTTGTGTCTAAGTTGGGCTGGGGATATTTCGCCACTGTTTGGCTCTGCTTGGATCTCAGGTACATTCACTATGTTGCAGTGTCAGCATATACTCAAATCTCCCCTTCTTGGCCTACAGTGAAAGCTGCAGTGTGATTAAAAGTCAACTCTATGTGTACAGGTTGGGCAGGCGAGTGGCCGTGAAGGTTTTGAAGAGTGGAGAAGGATTCACACAGGCTGGTCAAGATGAACTGACTCTGCTACGTTGTGTGAGTCTCTTCTTCTCTCTGATTTCTCACTTTAGGTTATTTATTGCTTCCTCAATCTCTTTCTCGTCCTCAACCCCTAAGGACAAACAGTAGTAACTATTTTTACTCTTAGTCCACCTCATGTTATTTATCTTTCTCTGACAGACTTATTCACAGCCATCCCATGTTTTCAAGGTTCATTATTTTTCTCCCTTGTCTCATACAGACCCATCTTTATCTTTCTATTTAAACAAGTTCTTGTCAGTATAGTCCGGACTCTAAAGTCTCCCCCCCTCTCCCCCCTCAGGCCAGTGGTCCCACGGCTCGTCACCCACACAGCCGGAGAATAGTCCAACTGCTGGATGAGTTTAAGATAGCTGGGGTCAACGGAGTCCGTATCCTTCCCTAGAATGCACAGTCATCACACACACACACACACACACACACACCTGTAGCAAAATCTGACAGTCTCACAATGAGGAGTCAAAGTTCAGAGTTCAGATGTGTTTGGTTCCTTGACCTCCTGTGTGCAGATGTATGCTTAGTGCTGGAGCTGTTAGGACCAGACCTCTGCTGTTGGCAGGTCTGTTTTGGGAGCCCAGGACTATCGCTTTCCTGGGTCAAACAGGTCATTGCTCAGGTCAGAGAGTGACGGAGTTCATAGAAGATGAGTAGAAACGGCATTATCGAAATCACCACACTGTCTGGATGCGTCTTTAGTTTGATGCAGGAGCTGTTTTGTGTTAACAGTGCCATCACCCTCTCCCTGTAGGTTCTTCAGGCGTTGGACTACCTGCACACTCAATGTAAAATCATCCACACAGACATCAAGCCTGAAAATATACTGCTTTGTTTGGAGGAGCAGAACCCAAAACAGACAGCAGGGGGCAGTGCATGTCCTCCATTCCCTGGGAAGTCGATGAGTAGAGCAGGTAGTGTTCACTGTTCAGCTACATAATAGAACCTCGCATTGGAGGTGTCATAATACCCATCAAACCTAGCGGTCAAACAGGGAAATGGTTCCAATCGTTTTTCCACCATTCATTATTCCCATGGGAGATTTTAGGAACACTTAAATTAAGGGCTGTGATTCGAGTAGGTTTACCCTGACGTGACGTTTTGCTACGCATGTAAATCTCCATCGTACAAAGTGACTTTATTAAATATTAGTGGCTCTGTAAGGTCAAATGACTGTTTAGCTACAGATGATCCAGAACTCTGTAAGGTCATATGACTGTTTTGCTTCAGATTTTCTAGAATTCTGTAAGGTCATATGATTGAGTACTGTTCAGGTAAAGATATTCTAGAACTCTGTAAGGTCATGTGACTGTTCAGCTGCAGATATTCTAGGACTCTAATGTCATGACTGTATAGCTACAGATATTCTAGACCTCTGTAAGGTCATATAACTGTTCAGCTACAGATATTCTAGAACTCTGTAAGGTCATGACTATTCAGTAACAGATATTCTAGAACTCTGTAAGGTCATGACTGTTCAGCTACAGATATTCTAGAACTATGTAATGTCATTTGACTGTTAAGCTACAGGTGTTCTAGAAGTCTGTAAGGTCATGTGACTGTTCATCTACAGTTACTCTAGAACTCTGTATAGTCATGAATGTTCAGCTACAGATATTCTAGAACTCTGTAAGATCATGACTGTTCAGCTACAGATATTCTTGAACTCTAAGGTCATGTGACTGTTCAGCTACAGATATTCTAGAACTCTGTAAGGTCATGTGACTGTTCAGCTACATATATTCTAGAACTCTGTAAGATCATGACTGTTCAGCTACAGATATTATAGAACTCTGTAAGGTCATGTGACTGATCAGCTACAGATATTCTAGAACTCTGTAAGGTCATGTGACTGATCAGCTACAGATATTCTAGAACTCTGTAAGGTCATGTGACTGTTCAGCTACATATATTCTTGATCTCTGAAAGGTCATGTGACTTCAGCTGCAGATATTGTAGAACTCTGTAAGATCATGACTGTATAGCTACAGATATTCTAGAACTCTGTAAGGTCATATAACTGTTCAGCTACAGATATTCTAGAACTCTGTAAGGTCATGTGACTGTTCAGCTACAGATATTCTAGAACTCTGTAAGATCATGACTGTTCAGCTACAGATATTATAGAACTCTGTAAGGTCATGTGACTGATCAGCTACAGATATTCTAGAACTCTGTAAGGTCATGTGACTGTTCAGCTACATATATTCTTGATCTCTGAAAGGTCATGTGACTTCAGCTGCAGATATTGTAGAACTCTGTAAGGTCATGACTGTTAAGCTGCAGATATTCTGGAACTATGTAATGTCATTTGACTGTTAAGCTACAGATGTTCTAGAACTCTGTAAGATCATGACTGTTCAGCTACAGATATTCTTGAACTCTGTAAGGTCATGTGACTGTTCATCTACAGTTACTCTAGAACTCTTTATAGTCATGACTGTTCAGCTACAGATATTCTAGAACTCTGTGATGTCATCACTGAGCGCACCAGATGATACATCTGTTTACTGCACATGACACTTTACTGAAGGCTAGTATTCTGTTTCTTTGTCACCTTTAGATGTAGATGTAATGTCTATTCTGCCAGTTTGTCACTTCAGATTGACTGTGTCCAGTATGCTGTTGAAGTGTTTCAATCAGATCATAACCCTCTACTGTTTGTTGTTCATCTCTTACTGTCTATCCAGAGAAGGACCTGGTGACTCCCAACAGTCTGGAGGAGGTCACAGTAAAGATTGCTGACCTGGGAAGCTCCTGTTGGGTGGTGGGTATTGATCAGTCAGTCAGCAATAGTGGAGGTGCATAAAATTGAGGGGCCCCATGTATTTATCACAAATACGTTTTTTTTTTTAAGTTTGCCGTATTTTACATTGATCAGTAGTTGTTTTTTTATTTATTTTTTATTTATTTATTTCACCTTTATTTAACCAGGTAGGCTAGTTGAGAACAAGTTCTCATTTACAACTGCGACCTGGCCAAGATAAAGCATAGCAGTGTGAACAGACAACAACACAGAGTTACACACGGAGTAAACAATAAACAAGTCAATAACACAGTAGAAAGAAATAAAGAGTCTATATACATTGTGTGCAAAAGGCATGAGGAGGTAGGCGGATAATTACAATTTTGCAGATTAACACTGGAGTGATTGCAAAATAAGAGGGACTATTGTGGAATACTGCGCTGGGATCAGAACCGTATTTTACTCTGTGCCTTTGCTCTGTGTGACATTCCAGTACAAACATTTCTGTGAGGAGATCCAGACCTGTCAGTACCGCTCACTAGAGGTTCTACTGGGCTCTGACTACGGCCCACCAGCAGACATCTGGAGTGTAGCCTGCTTGGTGAGAGAGTCAACGTCCACTCAACCACCATACAACCACCATACAACCACTATGCAACCACCATACAACCACTATACAACCACTATACAACCACCATACAACCACCATAAAAAACCCATACAACCACCATACAACCACCATACAACCACTATACAACCACTATACAACCACCATACAACCACCATACAACCACCATCACCAACAACACTTATGTCTGCATATGTTTGCAGCTTCACTGAAGTACAACCATGATCTCTCCGGTGCCCTCTGATTCACTTGGATCATTTAACTCCTGCTGTTAGGTTACTCTTCCAGTTCACCCCCCCCCCCCAAGCTAACTAGGTGCCGCTGCAGAATAGTTCCTGGCCATTCAACTTCTCTTCTTTTTATTCTAGGCGTTTGAGTTGGTCACTGGAGATTCATTGTTTGAGCCCAAAGCTGGGAAGACATTTTCCTTAGAGGAAGGTAGGCGTGGAAAATATTGACACAGGATTCGATGGAGATAACATTGTGTCCACTTTGTGACTTTTGCTTAGTTGTTTTATCCAGTGGGATTTTGGTTCTGTTCCCTCCAGACCACATCGCTCATATAATTGAACTCCTTGGCAAAATCCCAGCAGCAGTAGCCTTGTCTGGGAAATATTCAGTGGAGTACTTCAATCGCAGAGGTGAGTGAAGGACATTGCATTGAAAACAGTCAAATTGTTTGAACTTAGAGAAAGGACTTTTTGATGTGACAAATTATTGTGTTTAATTTAAGAAAAAACTACATCAAATACTTTTTCTCTCCAAGTCAAAAAGCTTCCTTCTATTCACCTCTCTCTTTCCCCTCCTCCCTCTGTTTCACCTCTACTCTCCTTCCTCTCCCTCCTCTCTGTTTCACCTCTACTCTCCTTCCTCTCCCTCCTCTCTGTTTCACCTCTACTCTCCTTCCTCTCCCTCCTCTCTGTTTCACCTCTACTCTCTTTCCCCTCCTCCCTCTGTTTCACCTCTACTCTCTTTCCCCTCCTCCCTCTGTTTCACCTCTACTCTCTTTCCCCTCCTCCCTCTGTTTCACCTCTACTCTCTTTCCCCTCCTCCCTCTGTTTCACCTCTACTCTCTTTCCCCTCCTCCCTCTGTTTCACCTCTACTCTCCTTCCTCTCCCTCCTCTCTGTTTCACCTCTACTCTCTTTCCCCTCCTCCCTCTGTTTCACCTCTACTCTCCTTCCTCTCCCTCCTCTCTGTTTCACCTCTACTCTCCTTCCTCTCCCTCCTCTCTTTCCTTTCCCTCCTCTCTCTTTCCTCTACTTCCTCTCCCCTCTACTTCCTCTCCCTCCTCTCTTTCCTCTCTTTCCTCTCCCTCCTCTCTTTCCTCTCCCTCCTCTCTTTCCTCTCTTTCCTCTCCCTCCTCTCTTTCCTCTCCCTCCTCTCTTTCCTTTACCTCCTCTCTCTTTCCTCTACCTCCTCTCCTTCCTCTCTCTTTAATCTCCCTCCTCTCTCTTTCCTCTACCTCCTCTCTCCTTACTCTCCCTCCTCTGTCTGTCCTCTACCTCCTATATGTTTTCACCCTCTCTCTTTTCTCTCCCTCCTCTCTGTTTCACCTCTTCTCTCCTTCCTCTCCTTCCTCTCTTTCCTCTCCTTCCTCTCTCTTTCCTCTCCCTCCCCTCTCCTTCCTCTCTCTGTCCTCTCCCTCCTCTCTCTTTCCTCTCCCTCTTCTCTGTTTCACCTCCTCTCTCTACTCTCCCTCCTCTGTCCTCTACCTCCTATATGTTTTCACCCTCTCTCTTTTCTCTCCCTCCTCTCTGTTTCACCTCTTCTCTCCTTCCTCTCCTTCCTCTCTTTCCTCTCCTTCCTCTCTCTTTCCTCTCCCTCCCCTCTCCTTCCTCTCATTCCTCTCTCTTACCTCTCCCTCCTCTCTCTTTCCTCTCCCTCCCCTCTCCTTCCTCTCATTCCTCTCTCTTACCTCTCCCTCCTCTCTCCTTCCTCTCTCTTTCCTCTCCCTCCCCTCTCCTTCCTCTCATTCCTCTCTCTTACCTCTCCCTCCTCTCTCCTTCCTCTCTCTTTCCTCTTCCTCCCCTCTCCTTCCTCTCCCTCCTCTCACTTTCCTCTCCCTCCTCTCTTTTTCACGTCTTCTCTCTGTCCTCTCCGTCTTTTTCATCTCCCTCCTTTCTGTTTTACCACCCCATCTCTTTCCTCTCCTCATCTCTGTTTCACCTCCTCTTTCTTTCATCTCCCTCCTCTCTTTCCTCTCCCTCCTCTCTTTCTTCTCCATCCTCTGTTTCACAATCTCTCTTTCCTCTCTCTCCCCTCTTTCCCCACGCTCCTCTCTGTTTCACCCTCTCTCTTTCTTCTTCCGGCTGTCCCCATAGGAGAACCCTTTCCGATTTCAGGTAGATCCCTTGTGGAAAGAGTTTTACATGGAACCAAAAAGGGTTCACCTCCTCTCTCTTTCCTCTCCGTCCTCTCTGTTTCACCTCCCCTCTCTTTCCTCTCCCTCCTCTCTCTTTCCTCTCCCTCCTCTCTGTTTCACCTCCCCTCTCTTTCCTCTCCCTCCTCTCTCCTTCCTCTCCTTCCTCTGTTTCACCTCCCCTCTCTTTCCTCTCCCTCCTCTCTCTTTCCTCTCCCTCCTCTCTGTTTCACCTCCTCTCTCCTTCCTCTCTGTTTCACCTCCTCTCTCCTTCCTCTCTGTTTTACCATCTCTCTTTCTTATCCCTCCTGTTGCGTGGTCTCCCAGGTGAAATGAATCGTATCGGGGTGCTGCGGTCCTGGGGTTTGTATGAGGTGCTAGTGGAGAAATACAACTTCCTGCTGAAGGAGGCCTCTCTGTTCTCTGACTTCCTGTTGTGCATGTTGGACTTCCAGCCCAAGAGGAGGGCCAATGCTGCCCAGTGTCTCCTGCACCCATGGCTTAGCTCCTGAGCCCTGGCCTTGGAGACCTGATAGCCCCTCCCGTGAGCCCCCCTCCCCCACCCCCCGTTGAGCCAAATTGATACGTAGTTAGTAGATACATGTGTTACAAGCATTTTGCTACACTCGCATTAACATCTGCTAACCATGTGTATGCAACAAATAAAATTTGATTTGATTCGTTAGTGTACCTGCAGAAACAAACTGAATGGTGCTCAGTCGCTAAGACTAGGAGAGGATATACGTAATCGTAGTAGGAATGGTTGTTGCAAATACATAAAGGGAACATAAAGGGAATTTAAATATTTAATATGTATATGCTTGTAAATTCAAAGTTATTATTATTTTTCCATTAAAAGTTCCCTCTGACATAGCCCTGAGGTTCATCTTCCATACCTAATACTGTCATCTAACATAACCTCTAGCTCAGGGGTGGGCAAACGTTATGGCTCGAGGGCCACATCGGGATTTTGAAATTCAACAGAGGGACGCATTTTTGGGGGGACCAATGTTTGTTAAGATAAATTTGTGGGGGCATCCTGAGTGGTGCAGCGGTCTAAGGCACTGCATTGCATTGCTTGAGCCATCATTACAGACCCAGGTTCGATCCCAGGCTGTGTCACAGCTGGCCGTGACTGGGAGACCCTTGAGGTGGCGCACAATTGGTCCAGCGTCGTCCGGGTTAGGAGAGGGTTTGGCAGGCAGAGATTTCCTTGTCCCATTGCGCTCTAGCGACTCCTGTGGCGGGCTGGGTGCATGCACGCTGACATTGTTGCCAGGTGTACGGTGTTTCCTCCGATACATTGGTGCGGCTGGCTTCCGGGTTAAGCGGGCGTTGTGTCAAGAAACAGTGGGGCTTGGCTGGGATGTGTTTCGGAGGATGAAACAGCTCTCAACCTTCACCTCTCCTTAGTTCGTATGGGAGATGCAGCGATGGGACAAGACTGTAACTACCAATTGGATACCACCAATTTGGGGAGAACTTTGCCCCTCCTGCTCAAGAATGACGTGCAAACCTATTCTGTCTTCCCTTTGAAGAACGCTTTTGGGTTCCAGGTAGAACCCCCATTTTGGGTTCCATGTAAAACTCTTTCCACAAGAGATCTACCTGAAATTGGAAAGGGTTCTCCTATGGGGACAGCCGAAGAAACCTTTTGGCACCCTTTTTTCTAAGAGTGCATAACATTTGAAATAAAGAAGATTTTCATGTATTTATTTATTTGATATTTGTATTGGATTTCTTTTCCTCCAGATAAATATACAGTAACAGCAATTGATTAGGTACTTTAAAAAACATACAGCTATTACATATATATATTTATATATTATAATATAATACAGTTTTCTGTGAATGATGGGGGAACGGGTGTGTAAGTATTTAAACTGGTTAATATATATCTCACATGAGAATGATGAGTGTAGGATGGCTCATAGTGATGACCGGAATGGGACAACTGGAACGACACCAAACACCTGGTTTCCCATGTTTGGATGTGATTGACACTGTTTCACCCACCCCACCCGAGCCCGTCCCTGATTGAAGTGACAAGTGACACTACTGATACATGAACAATCATCTGCATATACATCTACATAGCTACCTATTTTCATATTTTTAGAAAAGCTTTCAAAAAGTGCCAATGTGTCTACCTTTCCTTCACTAACACTTAGTATTTGTCATTCAATAAATTAATGACAGCACTAAAAAGTAAAAGAATATTAAACATTTGCATAATTTCCCCCTGATTGGTAAAACAAAATTGAAATGTCTGAGTTTCTTTGGTTAGAAGGACCTGTGGAAAAACACTGAGCTATAGGTCATACAGTTGTCCTGTAAAAAAGTGCCAAGTGTTGACGGTACAACTAGCAGTATAGAGGGCACTAGATTAGAGTTTACACTTTTTATTCATTTAGATGACAATTTTAGGCCATATTTTGGGGACTTTCAGATTACAAATGTGACTGTTCTTAGGACTATATTCTTGAATTCTTGAATTACAAACCAAGAATATTTTCCCTGGAGTGGTGGGTAAGGATATGACTTCTATGGACCTCAGTGGGGATAAGGGCACTTGCAGTCTAAGAAAAAGTTCCTAACGTCCAAGTTTGGACTCTCAATCATAACGTACACTTCCTGCGGACATTGACATTTTACTGAGGACCCCACCCAGGGTATCCCTAAAAGGTTGTTTGAGTGTTTGTCTCTAGATCAACATTGATGGTTTTAAACAAATGCCCTCAGACATCATAAAGGTGTCAGCATCTAGGACAGCAAAACCCCTCCGAATGGTTTACAAAAGCTGCTTCAGTTCATTTTGGTCCAATCAGCTTTAAACCTCAGATCCCTGTAGCCAGGTATATATTCATATCATTCATGTCCATGGGCAGTGACATAGTTTTTCAGCATATTCCTGCAGTATGTTTGTCTAAAGTTGAGAGTTTAGTGTGTAATATACATTGGACCCAGACTTTCATCTCAGACCCTGCTCACAGCACACAACTGGTGAGGTGAAGGACTGAGGGTGAACCCCAGGGATGGTGTGAGGTCCAGATCCTCCTCTCCTACCCCGGGAGGAGGAGAGAAACAAAAGCGCTGCAGGAGGGAGGTGAAGAAAAGGAAGAGCTCCATCCTGGCCAGACTCTCTCCTAGACACACCCTACGACCTGGAAGAGGAAGATGAGGAAGACAGCATGAGGACAATAGAAATGGAAGAGCTCCATCCTGGCCAGACTCTCTCCTAGACACAACATACGACCTGGAAGAGGAAGATGAGGAAGACAGCATGAGGACAATAGAAATGGAAGAGCTCCATCCTGGCCAGACTCTCTCCTAGACACACCCTACGACCTGGAAGAGGAAGATGAGGAAGACAGCATGAGGACAATAGAAATGGAAGAGCTCCATCCTGACCAGACTCTCTCCTAGACACAACATACGACCTGGAAGAGGAAGATGAGGAAGACAGCATGAGGACAATAGAAATGGAAGAGCTCCATCCTGACCAGACTCTCTCCTAGACACACCCTACGACCTGGAAGAGGAAGATGAGGAAGACAGCATGAGGACAATAGAAAGGGAAGAGCTCCATCCTGACCAGACTCTCTCCTAGACACACCCTACGACCTGTAAGAGGAAGATGAAGACAACATGAAGACAATAGATGTGTAGGTTCCTGTAATTGACAAATATCAATATTCCCACTGGGCACAGACGTCAATTCAATGTCTATTCCACATTGCTTCAATGTAATTTCCATCCCCTCAACTCTCTTTGAGCCAAAGCAATGAGGATATCAGATTTAGTTAATTGAGCACCATGGAAGGATATCAGATTTAGTTAATTCAGCAGCATAGAATTATATCAGAATTAGTTAATTGGCCAACATAGAAGGATATCAAAATGTGTTAATTGACCAACATAGAATGATATCAGAATTAGTTAATTGACCACCATAGAAGGATATCACAATTAGTTAATTGACCACCATAGAAGGATATCACAATTAGTTAATTGACCACCATAGAAGGATATCACAATTAGTTAATTGACCACCATAGAAGGATATCACAATTAGTTAATTGACCACCATAGAAGGATATCACAATTAGTTAATTGACCACCATAGAAGGATGTCAGAATGATAGTGTTAATAAGGAAACACACAGTGGGACTCACCTGCAGAGAAAGGCATGAAGGCATCCTTCTTGACGAATCGACCTTCCTCATCCAGAAAGTGGTCGGGGTTAAAGGTGTGAGGGCTCTTCCATTCGCTCTCATCTCGCAGGACAGACGTCAGCAGAGGTAACACACCAGTCCCCTTTTTGATGAAGTATCCCTGGAAGGTGACGTCTTGGCTGGTGGTGTGAGGGATGGACATGGGTACAATGTTGGCCAGTCTTTGGGTCTCATGGATCACTGCATCAGTGTAGGGCAGGTTCTTCCTGTCCTCTACCAAGGCCTGACGACTTCCTATGACTCTGCTTATCTCCTCCTGGACCCGGTCTGGAATAAAAAGGAAGAGGAGGGATAAAGTTACTATAAAATCTGAATGATCTTCAGTCTGTTTCTGTTAATTCACTTGGATTCAATTCAAAGACCTGTGGTTCAAGTGGGACATTTGCCAATGTTTACAGCGAGTAAAACCGTAATTGTCTTACATAACTGCAATCATACACTTTCTGTACAAAGGTCCTTCAAATCAGAATCACCTTTATTTGCCAAGTACATTTACAGATACTCAGAACTTTAATATGATGCTGCTAGTGACAGACAACATTTAGAGACAGAATACAGATAGAGGAGTTTGCACACATTATGCAAGTGAGCTATAAGGGGTTGAGTTGTGGATATACAGTGTATTCGGAAAGTATTCAGACCCCTTAACTTTTCCCACATTTTGTTACATTACAGCCTTATTCTAAAATTGATTAAATAAAAACATGTCCTCAATGTCCTCAATCTACACACAATACCCCATAATGACAAAGTGAAAACAGGTTTATAGATTTTTTTAATAAATGTATTAAAAAAAAAACAGGAATATCTTATTTACATAAGTAATCAGACCCTTTACTATGAGACTCGCAATTGAGCTCAGGTGCATCCTGTTTCACCCTTGAGATGTTTTTACAACTTGATTGGAGTCCACCTATGGTAAATTCAATTAATTGGACATAATTTGGAAAGGCACACACCTGTATATATAAGGTTCCACAGTTGACAGTGCATGTCAGAGCAAATACCAAGCCATGAGGTTAAAGGAATTGTCAGGGAGGTGACCAAGAACTGATGGTCACTCTGACAGAGCTCCAGAGTACCTCTGTGTAGATGGGAGAATGTTCCAGAAGGACAACCATATCTGCAACACTCCACCAATTCGGTCTTTATGGTAGAGTGGGCAGACGGAATCCACTCCTCGGTAAAAGGCACATGACAGCCTGCTTGGAGTTTGCCAAAAATGCACCTAAAGGACTCTCAGACCATGAGAAAAAAGATTCTCTGGTCTGATGAAACCAATAACTCTTTGACCTGAATGTGAAGTGTCACGTCTGGAGGAAAACAGACACCTCTCATCACCTGGCCAAAACCATCCCTACAGTGAAGCATGGTGGTGGCAGCGCCATGCTCTGGGGATGTTTTTGAGCGGCCGGGAAATTAGTCAGGATCGAGGCAAAGATGAATGGAGCAAAGTACAGAGAGATCCTTGATGAAAACCTGCTCCAGGGTGCTCAGGACCTCAGACTGGGGGCGAAGGTTCACCTTCCAACAGGACAACGGCCCAAAGCAGATAGCCAAGACAATGCAGATGTGGCTTCGCGACAAGTCTCTGAAAGTCCTTGATTGGCCCAGCCAGAGCCCGCACTTGAGGCCGATAGAACATCTCTGGAGAGACCTGAAAATAGCTGTGCACCGACGCTCCCCATCCAACCTGGCAGAGCTTGAGAGGATCTGCAGAGAAGAATGGAAGAAACTCCCAAAATACAGGTGTGCCAAGCTTGTAGCGTCATGCCCAAGAAGACTCAAGGCTGTAGCCACTGCCAAAGGTGCTTCAACTAAGTACAGAGCATAGTCTGTTATATTTCAGTTTTTTGCAATAATGTCTAAAAACCTGTTTTTGCTTTGTGATTATGGGGTATTTTGTGTAGATTGATGAGAAATAAAAACAATTTTATCAATTGTATAATAAGGTTGTAACGTAACAGAATGTGGAAAAAGTGAAGGGGTCTGAATACTTTCCAAATGCACTGTATGAGGTGTGTTTGTCAGGTGAGTGTGTGAGTATCAACCCTTACCTTGTATATCGGGGTACTTGGCCATGAGCAGCAGACCCCAGCGCAGGGTTGTCCCCGTGGTGTCGGTACCAGCAGCAAACAGGTTGGCCACAGTCTGTATGAGATTCTCAGTGTGGTAATGAGAGTTCATGTTGCCTGATTCCTTTTAATACATAAACAAACATGTTTCAGTAAACAAGAGTAGTTATTTCTAAATCATCTCCCACTCCAAGAAATGACATGCTTATAACTGTAATAACGCTTTATACCTCCAGGGTCTGTTTTCGGACAAGGAACGAGTCCACAAAGCCTCTACACATCTGCGGGTTGAGAGTCTCCTTCAGCCCCCTCACCAGCTCCTTCATCTCCCCCTTGTTGTCGGCAATATTTTTCAAGATAAGTGTCTTGTTCTTCAGCAAGGGGCCCAACCATGGGAACATGTTGTACAACTTTAAATAAAAAGCAAAGCAAAAATTAGCTTCTATTATGTCTGTATATATTATACTTGGACTAATTTAATCTAGTGTGTCTGTCATTGTTCTCAAAGTAAACATGATTAGCACGGTATCGTACCTGTATTGAAATAGATCCTCCGAGTCGGATGGACTCATTGGCTTGATCCACCGAGCGTCGGAACCGTGGATCAGAGTAGTCAAACCTGCTGCCGTACACAATGCAGCAGATGATATTGGAGACAGCGTAATTCATTGCCTGGGTTGTGTCAAATGCTTTACCTGTGACAAAGAACAAAAAACACAACCGAAATGAGAAAAACAGAAAGGACTTATTTTGATTGTGTTATTGATATAATAACTTTACCCTTGTGTTCTTCAAACACTTCAATCAAGTAGTGAACTTCCTCAATGATCTTCTCCTCGCTCGCTTTCTTGCCCATTCCAAAGTCCCTAAGGTTTGTCAGGGCAAAGCGTCTCATCTCTTTCCATGAATCTCCATTTGCAAATAGAATACCTGTTAAAAAGTACAGTAGAACAATATTGTTCTGATGTAGTAGTTGAGTGAAATTCATAAAGGAATACAAATCCATTTTAAGAAGCACAGATTAATGGAAGTAGGAGGTTTCAAACAAAATCAGGAGAAAATAAAATATTTGTAAGAAATTTGGGGTTGTTAGAGTCGGTTGAACACAGAGGAGCATCATGTACAGAACCAGTCAAAAGTTTGGACACACCTACTCATTCAACGTTTTTTCTTTATTTGTACTATTTTCGACATTGTAGAATAATAGTGAAGACATCAGAACTGTGAAATAACACATATGGAATCATGTAGTATCAAAAAAAGCGTTAAACAAATTAAAATACATTTTATATTTGAGATTCTTCAAAGTAGCCACCCTTTGCCTTGCTGACAGCTTTGCACACTCTTGGCATTCTCTCAACCAGCTTCATGAGGTAGTCACCTGGAATGCAATTCAATTAACAAGTGTGCCTTGTTAAAAGTTCATTTGTAGAATTTCTTTCCTTCTTAAAAAGTTTGAGCCAATCAGTTGTGTTGTGACATGGTATGGGTGGTATACAGAAGACAGCCCTATTTGGTGAAATACAGAGTCCTTATTATGGCAGGAACAGCTAAAATAAGCAAGGACAAATGACAGTCAATACGAAAACCATCAAGTGCTATGATCAAGTGCTATGATGAAACGGTCTCTCATAAGGACCGCCACAGGAAAGGAAGACCTAGAGTTACCACTGCTGCAGAGGTACCAGCCTCAGAAATTGCAGACCAAATAAATGCTCCACAGAGTTTATGTAACAGACACATCTAAACAGCAACTGTTCAGAGGAGACTGCCTGAATCAGCCCTTCATGGTTGAATTGCTGCAAAGAAACCACTACTAAAGGACACCAATAAGAAGAAGAGACTTGCTTGGGACAAGAAACACGAGCAATGGACATTAAACCAGTAGAAATCATTTCTTTGGTCTGATTCCAAATTTGAGATGTTTGGTTCCAGGTGAATGGATGATTTTCCACATGTCTGGTTCCCACTGTGAAGCATGGAGGAGGAGGTGTGAGTGTGTGTGGGTGCTTTGCTGGTGACACTGTCAGTGATTTATTTAGAATTCAAGGCACACGTAAACAGCATGGCTACCACAGCATTCTGCAGCGATACACCATCCCATCTGGTTTAAGCTTAGCGGGACTATCATTTGTTTTTCAACAGGACAATGACAAAACCCACTTCCAGGCTGTGTAAGCAGCCTCCACAGGCACCCGACCTCAACTCAATTGAGATGGTTTGGGATGAGTTGGACCGAAGAGTGAAGGAAAAGCAGCCAACAATTGCTCAACATATGTGGGAACTCCTTCAAGACTGTTGGAAAAGCATTCCAGGTGAAGCTGGTTGAGAGAATGCAAAGAATATGCAAAGCTGTCATCAAGGAAAAGGGTGGCTACTTTGAATAATCTCTTATATAAAATATATTTTGATTTTTTTGTAACACTTCTTTGGTTACTACATGATTCCATATGTGTTATTTCATAGTTTTGATGTCTTCACTACTATTCTACAATGTAGAACATAGTAAAAGAAATTAAGGAAAACTGTTGAAAGACTGGTACTGTTTACTGTTGTTGGTTTTTACAGTATGGCACCAAGCATGCCTGCTTAACTGTCCATTGTCAAGGTTTGCAACGTAGCAGGCCTGAGAATCAGTTATCTGACATTACCGTGTCCTTTGTTTAATTCACTAAACAAATGATCGATGCCCCTGTCCCCAAACTCCTCTGCATGGTTGACCAGTGCTTGCTTGACAGTCTTGTATCCTGCGAGAACGACCACTTTTCTGGGTCCAATGTGAACTGTGAAAACCGAGCCATATTTCTTGGACAGCTGTAGAACATAAAATAAGCCAAAAGACCAGGTTTAGACAGATCAAATCTTTTCCATTCAAATAAAAATGCCTCGTAAAATGTGAGCCTATGAACTTCTGAGGTCAGTGTTTGACAAACAAGATTATTGTGTTAACTTCCGGAAATGAATGACTGATCATGTAAATACCCAGCTAGCACATAATGTTCTGAGAACCATAGAGCTTGGTGAGAGCGTGGTTGTCATATGGTCATTTTTAAAACAACCTTCCACATATGTCTGGCAATGGTGCTGTATAGTTCCTTGGCTTTGGAACACTCTAAGCCCATTTAAGAAATGAGTTCCATGTTGGTAGTGTTCTAGGACCGTTCTCAAACTGGTTTAACATTGGGAATGTT
Organism: Oncorhynchus tshawytscha; assembly: GCF_018296145.1. Taxonomy (NCBI): domain Eukaryota; kingdom Metazoa; phylum Chordata; class Actinopteri; order Salmoniformes; family Salmonidae; genus Oncorhynchus; species Oncorhynchus tshawytscha. The sequence goes on along the minus strand of NC_056444.1, from coordinate 78,228,037 downwards.
CTCAAATAGTTTAGAGAACATTAAAGGAATAACATTCTTCATGGGAATTTCAGTACTTCAGCATAACATTTCCCATAGATATCCTCATGGTTCTATTAAAAATCATGTTCTTAAATTGTTCAAAGAGCGATAAGAAACAACGTTCTTCTGTGGGAATTTCAGTACTTCATCATATTGATTCGTACAGGTTTCCTCGTGGTTTTATTTAAAGTCATGTTCTCAAAATGTTCTGAGAACGTTTAGAAAACTTTCCATAAAAACCACAAGAAAACTTTAATAACATTCAGAGAAAGTTCTAAGAATGTTATTTAAAAACATACATTTAATTCTCAGCATCAACAAAACTCTCTCTATCCTCTATCTTGTTAAGTGTGTTCAGGTGTGATGGCTGCACCCACTAATTGACCACACCTGATCTTAATGAGTGCTTGTTTCCTTTGAAATGGGGTTTGTTTGAATACGCTACAATTAACAGATTTGTATGATTTTTAAAAACATGGCATGCTAGTGATGCTGTGAACTAATTCCATTGATTGAGAGCAGAGGGTTACAGGTTTGAATCTCACTGATGCTGTCACAATAAAAAATAAATGTGTTTCATTATTAATTAATGCCTTATGAAATGAAATTCCATGTGTCCTGTCTGTGCTCAAAAAGTTCAAGAAAGCAACAAAGTCTTATTGAAACTTTTAGCGAAATTTATACGAAAGTTATTAAAAAAACTAAAAATATTTTCTGCAAAATGTTCACTTCTCTTCTCAGGACGTTTAACCCTGTGTCGTCTTAAGGGTACAAAATGACCTGCCACTATGTTTAACAACAGAGAAAACTCCAACTTGAAATGTGATGACTTTTCCTAAAGTGATCCCAACATTAGAAAAATTGAAACATTGCTTTTGTTAATATTTCCATGATAGCTGTACACCACCTGGGCACAAAGATTGTCTTAGGGTCATTTTTGACCTGGCAGATATAAAATCATTTACACACCACAAAACCAACAAAGACAAACACAATGAGAAATTGAGATGATGTGTGCTACTGATTGAACTCAGCCAGCAGCTCCTGAAGAGGAAGATCACCATGGTTGGCACAGTTAGAAAGAACAAGCCTAAGCTCCACCCTGCACTTCTCGCAACAAGGGGAGGAGAGGCCTTCTACAAGCCTAAGCTCCACCCTGCACTTCTCGCAACAAGGGGAGGAGAGGCCTTCTACAAGCCTATTCTCCACCCTGCACTTCTCGCAACAAGGGGAGGAGAGGCCTTCTCATCAAAGTTTGCCTTCACCCCACCACCACTCTAGTTTCTTACCTCCCAAAGAGGAACAAGAATGTGGTCATCCTGAGCACAATGCACAAAACTGCTGAGATCAGTGATGGTGAGGACAGGAAGCCAGCCATCATCCTGGACTACAACTACAACAAAACTGCTGAGATCAGTGATCGTGAGGACAGGAAGCCAGCCATCATCCTGGACTACAACTACAACAAAGGAGGCGTGGACAACCTGGACAAGGTGATTGGAACTTACAGCTGCAGGAGGAGGACTGCCCGCTGGCCCCTGGTCTTCTTCCATAACATCATTGATGTGTCCTCATACAATGCCTTCGTGATATGAACAAGATCAACCCTTCCTGGATGCCTGATAAGCAGAACAAGAGGCGGGTGCTCCTGGAGCAGTTAGAGTTGATTGATTTATGTTCCTCATGTTTTTGTTTTGCATCTATGATATTATTTTGTTATTTATAATTGTTGTTGTTTATACACCTTGTGGGTGGGGGCAATGGTTAAACAAATGGGAGAAGACTAGTATTTTGTAGTTGAACTCCTCATTGTACAGAATATAAGAATATATCACTATGTTTCCAAAACAGTTCAAGACTGTTGTTGTTTCCCTTCAATAAAATGCATTCAAATCTACTTTCTGCACATTTCTGCTACTTTCTTAGACTATACAAGTTCTATCTCTTGCTAAACAAAATAAGTTAACACCTATGCAGTACCTTTAGCAAATAATAATAATAAAGCTCTACTTTAGTAAAGAAAACAATGATGACAGGTGTGTTGTAATAAAAATGAGTGGTGTCCACTGATCAGTCTTTCTGCATTGAGAAGAGGAAGAACCCAGATGTTCACAAAGTTTATGACGAATGACAGCTTGTTTCATCATGCAAAATAGATTTATGGTATAACATTTAATTGATCTGCTTTATTTTAGAGGTTTAGTGAAGATGGGTCCTTTTTTACCTTTAGGATAAGGGGAGTATACAGAATGTTAAGACTACACAAGGGTTAAAAAAACCCATTATTTTTACCAGTCAGGAAACGTATGGCTTCATTCCCACAAATAATGTGAAACAACAAACATACTTTCCACAACTTCCAATAAACCAAACGTGCTAGCTGGGTACTGTGAGTCAATATCTTGAAAGGAGGTACTTGAAATGGAATAGTTCAAGCAAGCAAACCTTTGACTTATTAATATCTCACCTCACAGAGGGTCTGGTAGGGCCTTTTGAGATCCAGCTGGAGCATGTTACCAAGCAGGGGCAGCGGCCTGGGTCCTGGAGGCTCCTTCCCATGTTCCTCAGAGCTGGAACTAGAGGAGAGGAGGTAGAGGATGAGCAGAAACAGCACAGCCCCCAGCAGTGTCACCGTGCTTGGAGCCTGGAGGAGAAGACCTTCCATAAGAGACATCTTCGATCGGAGCTCTTACACCTTACCCTGGGCTAAAAAGAGAGACCGCTTGTGCTCATACACAACAGTCACTCAACAGAGCTACCTGCCTATGGAGCTCTTCTTATGTAGAGGACAGGACCGCCTTGGGGGAGGAGCTAGGCATCTTGAGAAACAGAAGAATAGTAGCGCCAAGCCTGCACAACACATTCCCTGCAGATCATTGACTAAATTATAGCAAGGTCTGATCATAATTTAATTAAGGTCACTATGCCTGTCCTCATCCTGAGATATGTTCCTCTTTATTACACCCTCGTTATAACACTGAATAGAACTGCAGGCAAGGAGATAAAGAATGAGGAACAACCTGTTGGGGGGATTAGGCAATAGCTCTGTGTGTTTGCTTCGTCTGTAACAAGGTGCCTCCTACACCACTCTATGTGAATGCCAATGAGTATAGAAAGCTCTGAGCCAAACTAGTAGAGGCAGACCACAGTTTCCAAGCAAATGTTTTATTAAGGCGAGGCTGAGTGTTTTATTAAGGCGGGGCTGAGTGTTTTATTAAGGCGGGGCTGAGTGTTTTATTAAGGCGGGGCTGAGTGTGGTTTACCATTGTCACGCCCTGGTCGAAGTATTTTGTGTTTATCTTCATTTATTTGGTCAGGCCAGGGTGTGGCATGGGTTTTTGTATGTGGTGTGTATGTATTGGGATTGTAGCTTAGTGGGGTGTTCTAGTTAAGTCTATGGCTGTCTGAAGTGGTTCTCAATCAGAGGCAGGTGTTTATCGTTGTCTCTGATTGGGAACCATATTTAGGCAGCCATATTCTTTGAGTGTTTCGTGGGTGATTGTCCTTAGTGTCTTGATGTCCTTGTTCTGTGTGTATGTGCACCAGTATTAGGCTGTTTCGGTTTTCGTTACGTTTATTGTTTTGTAGTGTTTGTATTTAGATTCGTGTTACTTCAGTTTAATAAACATGGATCGCAATCTACACGCCGCATTTTGGTCCGACTCTCCTTCACCACAAGAGAACCGTTACAACCATAAATAATTCAGTTTCACCAGTTCAGTTAAATCATTTCCCATTCAATTAATTAATAGTGATCTGTTGATGAGGTTTAAAACAAAGTCAGCAAAGACCCAACACAGGAAGAGAGATAATCTGAATGATCTTTAGTCTGTGCCTTATACACTTGTGTGTATAAGGCAGTTGTTGTGAAATTGTTAGATTACTTGTTAGATATTACTGCATGGTTGGAACTAGAAGCACGAGCATTTCGCTACACTCGCATTAACATCTGCTAACTGTGTGTATGTGACCATTAAAATTTGATTTGGTATGAAGAACACAAATGTCAAAGTCTTCAATTAGAAACACAAATCTCAATCGCAATCCACAGTGCCCTTTCCTACCTGGACAAAAGCAACACCTACTGTATGTGAGAATGCTGTTCATTGACTTAAGCTCAGCGTTCAACACCATGGTGCCCACAAGACTCATCATTAAGCTAAGGACCCTGGGACTAAACACCTCCCAGCTGCCACGCTGATCCTCAACATGGGGGCCTCTCAGGGGTGCGTGCTCAGTCCCCTCCTGGACTTCCTGTTCACCCACGACTGCATGGCCAAGCACGACTCCAACACTGTCATTAGTTTGCTGATGACACAACGGTGGTAGGCCTGATCACGATGAGACAGCCACGTCAGAGACTTGGAAGTGTGGTGTCAGAACAACAACCTCTCCCTCAACGTAAGCAAGACAAAGGAGATGATTGCGGACTACAGGAAAAGTAAGGCCGATCACACCCCATTCACATCGAAGGGGCTGTAGTGGAGTGGGTCGAGAGTTTCAAGTTCTTTGGTGTCCACATCACCAACAAACTATCATGGTCCAAACACACCAAGAAAGTTGTGAAGTATGCATGACAACGCCTTTTCCCCCTCAGGAGACTGAAAAGATGTGGCATGGGTCCTCAGATCCTCAAAAAGTTCTACAGCTGCACCATCGAGAGCATCCTGACCGGTTGCATCACTGCCTGGTATAGCAACTGCTCCGCATCCGACCGTAGTACATCACTTGGGCCAAGCTTCCTGCCATCCAGGACCTATATACTAGGTGGTGTCAGAGGAAGGCCCAAAAAATTGTCAAAGACTTCAGTCACCTAAGTCATTGACTGTTCTCTCTAATACCACATGGCAAGTCTAGGTCCTAAAAGGCTCCTTAACAGCTTCTACCACCAAGAAATAAGACTGCTGAAGGATTAATCAAATGGTCCCCTGGACTATTTGCTTTGACCCCCCCCCCCATACACACCTTTGTTTTTACACCGCTGCAACTCACTGGTTATTATCTATGCATAGTCACTTACCTTACTCACCCCTACCTACATGTACAAATTACCTCGACTAACCGGTACCCCCGCACATTGACTCGGTACCGGTGCCCCGTTTATATAGTCTCATTCTTCTTTATTTTTGTTGTCTTACTTTAAGAAAAAAATTACTTTAGTTGATTTAGTCAATATTTTCATGAATCAATTTTCTTTAAACAGCATTGTTGGTTAAGGGCTTGTAAGAAAGCTTTTCATGTTAAGGTCTAAAAATGCAAACCTCTTGCATTCTATGCAAGTGACAAATAAAATGTGATTTGATGTGAAAACGGCATACATATTTAGAACATGATGGAGGTAATATATGCCATTTAGCAGATGCTGTTATCCAAAGTGACTTACAGCTCATTCACATATGTTATTCAAAAAACACTGTATCAATCTGCAATAACACATTTTTTTAAATGCAAACTCTTATAACACATAACATCAAAAGGGAACCGTTATGGTCAAAGATTCAGTATTGCCTTGGAAGATGACGTCTCGGCTGGTGGTGTGAAGGATGGACATGGGTACAATGTTGGCAAGTCTATGGGTCTCATTATATTAGATTAGATTCAACTTGACTCTCATTGAACAAGTACAGTATAACGAAATGTACTTAGCATCTGACCAGAAGTGCAAATAAAAGAGCACAACAAAATGGACAAGTGAAACAAGTAAGTACAATGTATGTTATTAAGTGGGATGTGTGAATGTGCATTGAAGGCAAATGGCAAGTACAAATGTCAAGTCTAAATGTTCAATGAAGGCTAATTGAAATTACAAGGAGGCATGGAACTGAAATGTAGGGATAGCAGCAATGAGGTTACCGAGGTAGACATGTATATACATGTACAACTGAAATGTAGGGATAGCAGCAATGAGGTTACCAAGGTAGACATGTATGTACATGTACAACTGAAATGCAGGGATAGCAGCAATGAGGTTACCACGGTAGACATGTATGTACATGTACAACTGAATAATGTCCTTACCAGACTTTGCAAAGCACTTTGCAAAGCAATGGATCACTGCATCAGTGTAGGGCAGGTTCTTCCTGTCCTTTACCAAGGCCTCGCTTTCTTGCCCATGCCAAAGTCCCTAAGGTCTGTAAGGGCAAAGCGTCTCATACCTTTCCATGAATCTCATTGGCAAATACAATACCTATTAAAAAGTACAGTAGAACAATATTGTTCTGATGTACTAGTTGAGTGAAATTCTCAAAGGAATACAAATCCATTTTAAGAAGCATAGATTAATGGAAGTAGGAGGTTTCAAACTAAATCTGTTTTTTTCTTCATATTTTTATGAAGTCAGGAGAAAATAAAATATTTGTAAGATATTTGGGGTTGTTAGAGTCGGTTGAACACAGAAGAGCATCATGTACAGAACCAGTCAAAAGTTTGGACACACCTACTCATTCAACGGTTTTTCTTTATTTGTACTATTTTCTACATTGTAGAATAATAGTGAAGACATCAAAACTGTGAAATAACACCAATGGAATCATGTAGGATCCAAAAAAGCGTGAAACAAATCAAAATACATTTTATATTTGGCCTCCACAATCACCCGACCTCAACTCAATTGAGATGGTTTGGGATGAGTTGGACCGAAGACTGAAGGAAAAGCAGCCAACAAGTGCTCAGCATATGTGGGAACTCCTTCAAGACTGTTGGAAAAGCATTCCAGGTGAAGCTGGTTGAGAGAATGCAAAGAATATGCAAAGCTGTCATCAAGGGAAAGGGTGGCTACTTTGAAGAATCTCTTATATAAAATATATTTGGATTTTTTTAAACACTTTTTTGGTTACTACATGATTCCATATGTGTTATTTCATAATTTTGATGTCTTCATTATTATTCTACAATGTAGAACATAGTAAAAAAAATAAGGAAACTGTTGAAAGACTGGTACTGTATACTGTTGTTGGTTTTTACAGTATGGCACCAAGCATGCCTGCTTAAATGTCCATTGTCAAGATTTGCAACGTAATAGGCCTGAGAATCAGTTATCTGACATTACCGTGTCCTTTGTTTAATAATTCACTAAACAAATGATTGATGCCCCTGTCCCCAAACTCCTCTGCATGGTTGACCAGTGCTTGCTTGACTGTCTTGTATCCTGTGAGAATGACTACTTTTCTGGGTCCAATGTGAACTGTGAACACCGAGCCATATTTCTTGGACAGCTGTAGAACATAAAATAAGCCAAAAGACCAGGTTTAGACAGATCAAATCCTTCCCATTCAAATAAAAATGCCTCGTAAAATGTGAGCCTATGAACTTCTGAGGTCAGTGTTTGACAAATAAGATTATTGTGTTACCTTCCAGAAATGAATGACTGATCATGTAAATACCCAGCTAGCACATAATGTTCTGAGAAACAGAGCTTGGTGAGAGCGTGGTTGTCATATGGTTATTTTTAAAACAACCTTCCACATATGTCTGGCAATGGTGCTGTATAGTTCCTTGGCTTTGGAACACTCTAAGCCCATTTAAGAAATGAGTTCCATGTTGGTAGTGTTCTAGGACCGTTCTCAAACTGGTTTAACATTGGGAATGTTCTCAAATAGTTTAGAGAACATTAAAGGAATAACGTTCTTCATGGGAATTTCAGTACTTCAGCATAACATTTCCCATAGATATCCTCATGGTTCTATTAAAAATCATGTTCTTAAATTGTTCAAAGAGCGATAAGAAACAACGTTCTTCTGTGGGAATTTCAGTACTTCAGCATAACATTTCCCATAGATATCCTCATGGTTCTATTAAAAATCATGTTCTCAAATTGTTCAAAGAGCATTAAGAAACAACGTTCTTCTGTGGGAATTTCAGTACTTCATCATATTGATTCGTACAGGTTTCCTCGTGGTTTTATTTAAAGTCATGTTCTCAAAATGTTCTGAGAACGTTTAGAAAACTTTCCATAAAAACCACAAGAAAACTTTAATAACATTCAGAGAAAGTTCTAAGAATGTTATTTAAAAACATACATTTAATTCTCAGCATCAACAAAACTCTCTCTATCCTCTATCTTGTTAAGTGTGTTCAGGTGTGATGGCTGCACCCACTAATTGGCTACACCTGATCTTAATGAGTGCTTGTTTCCTTTGAAATGGGGTTTGTTTGAATACGCTACAATTAACAGATTTGTATGATTTTTAAAAACATGGCATGCTAGTGATGCTGTGAACTAATTCCATTGATAGAGAGCAGAGGATTACAGGTTTGAATCTCACTGATGCTGTCACAATAAAAAATAAATGTGTTTCATTATTAATTAATGCCTTATGAAATGAAATTCCATGTGTCCTGTCTGTGCTCAAAAAGTTCAAGAAAGCAACAAAGTCTTATTGAAACTTTCAGCTAAATTTATATTAAAAAAACTAAAAATAACCAACATTTTCTGCAAAATGTCCACGTCTCTTCTCAGAACGTTTAACCCTGTGTCGTCTTAAGGGTAAAAAATGACCCTCCACTATGTTTAACAACAGAGAAAACTCCCTGAATGATGTTTTTTCAACTTGAAATGTGATGACTTTTCCTAAAGTGACCCCAACATTAGAAAAATTGAAACATTGCCTTTGTTAATATTTCCATGATAGCTGTACACCACCTGGGTACAAAGATTGTCTTAGGGTCATTTTTGACCAGGCAGATATAAAATAATTTACACACCACAAAACCAACAAAGACAAACACAATGACAAATTGAGATGATGTGTGCTACTGATTGAACTCAGCCAGCAGCTCCTGAAGAGGAAGATCACCATGGTTGGCACAGTTAGAAAGAACAAGCCTAAGCTCCACCCTGCACTCCTCACAACAAGGGGAGGAGAGGCCTTCTACAAGCCTAAGCTCCACCCTGCACTCCTCACAACAAGGGGGAGAGAGGCCTTCTACAAGCCTAAGCTCCACCCTGCACTCCTCACAACAAGAGGTAGAGAGGCCTTCTACAAGCCTAAGCTCCACCCTGCACTCCTCACAACAAGAGGTAGAGAGGCCTTCTACAAGCCTGAGTTCCCCCTGCACTCCTCACAACAAGGGGGAGAGAGGCCTTCTACAAGCCTAAGCTCCACCCTGCACTTCTCGCAACAAGGGGAGGAGAGGCCTTCTACAAGCCTAAGCTCCACCCTGCACTCCTCACAACAAGGGGGAGAGAGGCCTTCTACAAGCCTAAGCTCCACCCTGCACTCCTCACAACAAGGGGGAGAGAGGCCTTCTACAAGCCTAAGCTCCACCCTGCACTCCTCACAACAAGCGGAGGAGAGGCCTTCTACAAGCCTAAGCTCCACCCTGCACTCCTCACAACAAGGGGGAGAGAGGCCTTCTACAAGCCTAAGCTCCACCCTGCACTCCTCACAACAAGAGGTAGAGAGGCCTTCTACAAGCCTAAGCTCCACCCTGCACTCCTCACAACAAGAGGTAGAGGCCTTCTACAAGCCTGAGTTCCCCCCCCTGCACTCCTCACAACAAGGGGGAGAGAGGCCTTCTACAAGCCTAAGCTCCACCCTGCACTTCTCGCAACAAGGGGAGGAGAGGCCTTCTACAAGCCTAAGCTCCACCCTGCACTCCTCACAACAAGGGGGAGAGAGGCCTTCTACAAGCCTAAGCTCCACCCTGCACTCCTCACAACAAGGGGGAGAGAGGCCTTCTACAAGCCTAAGCTCCACCCTGCACTCCTCACAACAAGGGGGAGAGAGGCCTTCTACAAGCCTAAGCTCCACCCTGCACTTCTCGCAACAAGGGGAGGAGAGGCCTTCTACAAGCCTAAGCTCCACCCTACACTCCTCGCAACAAGGGGGAGAGAGGCCTTCTCATCAAAGTTTGCCTTCACCCCACCACCACTCTAGTTTCTTACCTCCAAAAGAGGAACAAGAATGTGGTCGTCCTGAGCATACTGCACAAAACTGCTGAGATCAGTGATCGTGAGGACAGGAAGCCAGCCATCATCCTGGACTACAACCACATCAAAGGAGGCGTGGACAACCTGGACAAGGTGATTGGAACTTACAGCTGCAGGAGGAGGACTGCCCGCTGGCCCCTGGTCTTCTTCCATAACATCATTGATGTGTCCTCATACAATGCCTTTGTGATATGGAACAAGATCAACCCTACCTGGATGCCTGATAAGCAGAACAAGAGGCGGGTGCTCCTGGAGCAGTTAGAGTTGATTGATTTATGTTCCTCATGTTTTTGTTTTGTATCTATTGTTGTTGTTTATACACCTTGTGGGTGGGGGCAATGGTTAAACAAATGGGAGAAGACTAGTATTTTGTAGTTGAACTCCTCATTGTACAGAATATAAGAATATATCACTATGTTTCCAAAATAGTTTGAGACTGTTGTTGTTTCCCTTCAATAAAATTCATTTAAAACTACATTCTGCACATTTCTGCTACTTTCTTAGACTATACAAGTTCTATCTCTTGCTAAACAAAATAAGTTAACACCTATGCAGTACCTTTAGCTAATAATAATAATAATAAAGCTCTACTTTAGTAAAGAAAACAATGATGACAGGTGTGTTGTAATAAAAATGAGTGGTGTCCACTGATCAGTCTTTCTGCATTGTGAAGAGGAAGAACCCAGATGTTCACAAAGTTTATGATGAATGACAGCTTGTTTCTTCATGCAAAATAGATTTATGGTATAACATTTTATATTTTACCTTTATTTTACTAGGCAAGTCAGTTAAGAACAAATTCTTATTTTCAATAACGGCCTAGGAACAGTGGGTTAACTGCCTGTTCAGGGGCAGAACGACAGATTTGTACCTTGTCAGCTCGGGGATTTGAACTTGCAACCTTTCGGTTACTAGTCCAACACTCTAACTCTAGGCTACTAGGCCGCCCCTGCTTTATTTTAGAGGTTTAGTGAAGATGGGTCCTTTTTTACCTTTAGGATAAGGGGAGTATACAGAATGTTTTAGACTACACAAGGGTTAATAAAAAAACATTATTTTTACCGGTCAGGAAACGTATGGCTTCATTCCCACAAATAATGTGAAACAACAAACATACTTTCCACAACTTCCAATAAACCAAACGTGCTAGCTGGGTACTGTGAGTCAATATCTTGAAAGGAGGTACTTGAAATGGAATAGTTCAAGCAAGCAAGCCTTTGACTTACTGATATAGATTTTTTCCGGATGCCCCAAACAATCGCAAAGGGTATTCATCAGAGAAAATGACTTTACCCCAGTCCTCAGCAGTCCAATCCCTGTACCTTTTGCACAATATCAGTCTGTCCCTGATGTTTTTCCAGGAGAGAAGTGGCTTCTTTGCTGCCCTTCCTTGACACCAGGCCATCCATTTTTGTTTCACTGTTTGTGCAGATTCATTCACACCTGCCTGCTACCATTCCTGAGCAAACTCTGTACTGGGGGTGCCCCAATCTCGCAGCTGAATCAACTTTAGGAGATGGTCCTGGGGCTTGCTGGACTTTCTTCGGTGCCCTGAAGTTTTCTTCACAACAATTGAACCGCTCTCCTTCAAGTTCTTGATGATCCGATAAATGGTTGATTTAGGTGCAATCTTACTAGCAGCATTATCCTTGCCTGTGAAGCCGTTTATGTGCAAAGCAATGATATAGCACGTGTTTCCTTGCAGGTAACCATGCTTGACAGAGGAAAAACAATGATTCCAAGCACCACCCTCCTTTTGAAGTTCCCAGTCTGTTATTCAAACTCAATCAGCATGACAGAGTGATCTCCAGCCTTGTCCTCGTCAACACACACCTGTGTTAATGAGAGAATCACTGACATGATGTCAACTGGTCCTTTTGTGGCAGGGCTGAAATGCAGTGAAAATGTTTTTGGGGGATTCAGTTAATTTTCATGGCAAAGAGGGACTTTGCAATTAATTGCATTTCATCTGATCACTCTTCATAACATTCTGGAGTATATGCAAATTGCCATCATACAAACTGAGGCAGCAGACTTTGTGAAAATTTATATTTGTGTCATTCTCAAAACCTTTGGCCACGACTGTACAACATGTTTCCATGGTTGGGCCCGTGGATAAACAGTCAAAAGCTTTATGCTGAAAAATGTTTATAGCAACCAGAAGAATGTAAAGGAGTTGGTTAGTGGAATGATGGAGACTCCCAACCAGAAGGATGTAAAGGAGTTGGTTAGTGGAATGATGGAGACTCCCAACCAGAAGGATGTAAAGGAGTTGATTAGTGGAATGATGGAGACTCCCAACCAGAAGGATGTAAAGGAGTTGGTTAGTGGAATGATGGAGACTCCCAACCAGAAGGATGTAAAGGAGTTGGTTAGTGGAATGATGGAGACTCCCAACCAGAAGGATGTAAAGGAGTTGGTTAGTGGAATGATGGAGACTCCCAACCAGAAGGATGTAAAGGAGTTGGTTAGTGGAATGATGGAGACTCCCAACCAGAAGGATGTAAAGGAGTTGATTAGTGGAATGATGGAGACTCCCAACCAGAAGGATGTAAAGGAGTTGGTTAGTGGAATGATGGAGACTCCCAACCAGAAGGATGTAAAGGAGTTGATTAGTGGAATGATGGAGACTCCCAACCAGAAGGATGTAAAGGAGTTGGTTAGTGGAATGATGGAGACTCCCAACCAGAAGGATGTAAAGGAGTTGGTTAGTGGAATGATGGAGACTCCCAACCAGAAGGATGTAAAGGAGTTGGTTAGTGGAATGATGGAGACTCCCAACCAGAAGGATGTAAAGGAGTTGATTAGTGGAATGATGGAGACTCCCAACCAGAAGGATGTAAAGGAGTTGGTTAGTGGAATGATGGAGACTCCCAACCAGAAGGATGTAAAGGAGTTGATTAGTGGAATGATGGAGACTCCCAACCAGAAGGATGTAAAGGAGTTGGTTAGTGGAATGATGGAGACTCCCAACCAGAAGGATGTAAAGGAGTTGATTAGTGGAATGATGGAGACTCCCAACCAGAAGGATGTAAAGGAGTTGGTTAGTGGAATGATGGAGACTCCCAACCAGAAGGATGTAAAGGAGTTGGTTAGTGGAATGATGGAGACTCCCAACCAGAAGGATGTAAAGGAGTTGATTAGTGGAATGATCATGACTCTCAACCTTCACATATAGAGGCACGTATAGAGGCTTTGTTCCTTGTTCAAAAGCAGAACGCAAAGGTATGACAAGGTATGAATTTCACCACTTATCAAACCTCATAGTCATTATCTCCAGCATCACAATAGTCTACTGATGAACTCGTGAATACCATTTTTATGTCTCTGTGTCACGTATGAAGGAAGTTCGAGGAAGTGTCGTGAGCCAATGCTAACTAGCATTAGCGCAATGACTGGAAGTCTATGGGTATCTATCGAGGCTTAACAGCTGTATGCTGTGCCAAGGTTAGGCCTTAACTTACTCATACAGGCCATTGCTGGACATAAATGAAGGCCAAAACTGTGGTAGCTGGAGTAATATCTACCTAGTGAGATATTAGGTGATATTAGGGATATCCAGGTGAAGCGGTAGGCAGTGCTCGTAAATGTGAAAGCTGCATAACGGAGGCCAAGGAAATAGGAATCTGCTCTTTAGTGCTTTCTAGACAGGATGCAAAACTCCGGAGTGGAGTTTGCCAAAATAAAGCAGATTCCTATTTCCTCTGCCTCCACTAGGTGTCATTCACATGCAGATATTTGTAAGCAAATACCCATAGACTTCCAGTCATTGAGCTAACGCTAGTTATCATTGGCTTGCAAAACTACCTCTGACTTCCTTCAAGTATGGAAATATGTAGCTATGATACGTCCCTACATGATTTCCTGAATTCACTGACAGACCACTTAGAAGTTAAATCATAGCTACAAATACATTTTTTACCCACTGATAGAACAGGCTTTCACCAAATTGACAGGAGTTTCATGGTTTTTATTTCTGGGGGTGGATTATCCCTTTAGGTACTTATATGTTACCCATGAGTCTGTGTCTTTCAGGAATCAGGAAATATGGACACTCACTATCAAGAAAACAACCTGATATCTTCTGTAACCTACCTGTTTGCTGCCGGTACTGACACCACAAGGACAACCCTTCGATGGGGTCTGATGCTTATGGACAAGTGTAACCATACATTGTAAGTTCACGTAGGGACCTTCATTTTACTTGACACCCAGTGTCATAACACATTAAGACACGATCATGACCTGTCATTATATGGTAATAACACTGTAATGACCCATATATTTACACCTGTTGTGACATATGCTGTGTTATTTTATGACTGGTTAACCCAAAATGACACTTTATATACATTATAGAAGGCTGAAATATAACAAAACCATTTGACATAAAAACACTGGACTTTCTGCGGATTTAAAAAAAATCCTATTTATTAATTATGAAATCATGAAAAATATTAAAAACATTCCAACCATGAGGCCACTAGGTCATTTGACTGCAGGAAAGGTCTACACTGCATGAAAACTGATCAAGACCTGTTACATAGTGACACAAAACACAGAGACACTTAAGGGGTTGTTATCCGTAAACATTGGCAAGAGGCCGACCTGTAACACAGGTCACTGAACAGATACCAGGGCAAAGACCATTCAGATTAATGTTTCACCTCTGGGTTATAGTAACATTGGCACTTCCTGTCTTTTTTCCAGACAGGTTCCCAAATGAGATGAGCAGGGTCATAAGAAGTCATCAGGCCTTCGTAGAACACAGGAAGAACCTGCCCTACACTGATGCAGTTATCCATGAGACCCAGAGACCGGCCAACATTGTACCCTTGTCCATCCCTCACACCACCAGCCGAGACATCACCTTCCAAGGCTCCATCAGGAAGTCCTGGTTGTCCATATTTTGGTCTGATTAGTCACCTATAGGGTACAGACATCCTGAATCAGCTTAAAGGTATAAACACAGAGAACAGAGAATTGTTTACCTTAACGGTTCCCTTCAGATGTTCAGTTATTTGAGTTGCATGCACTAGCATCACAGAGAAAAACCTTGGACCTGACAAAAAGCTGTCAGAGGTGATTACTGTTATTCTGAATAAACAAGTAACAGCTTCTGCAGAGGATGACTGAGATTCCTCTATGCCTTTTATGCAGGTGCACTGATTTTAACATGTTTTTGTTGCATGGAGTAGGGAAATTTAGGACAGCTTTCATATTATTAGAATATATTTTTTAAATTAATATAGAATTATTACATATTTTTTTCTAACTGGGGTCACCCTCGCATGTCGTATGTTGTGTCTAGGAGAGAGTCTGGCCAGGATGGAGCTCTTCCTTTTCTATTGTCCTCATGCTGTCTTCCTCATCTTCCTCTTCCAGGTCATAGGGTGTGTCTAGGAGAGAGTCTGGCCAGGATGGAGCTCTTCCCTTTCTATTGTCCTCATGCTGTCTTCCTCATCTTCCTCTTCCAGGTCGTAGGGTGTGTCTAGGAGAGAGTCTGGCCAGGATGGAGCTCTTCCCTTTCTATTGTCCTCATGCTGTCTTCCTCATCTTCCTCTTCCAGGTCGTAGGGTGTGTCTAGGAGAGAGTCTGGCCAGGATGGAGCTCTTCCCTTTCTATTGTCCTCATGCTGTCTTCCTCATCTTCCTCTTCCAGGTCGTAGGGTGTGTCTAGGAGAGAGTCTGGCCAGGATGGAGCTCTTCCATTTCTATTGTCCTCATGCTGTCTTCCTCATCTTCCTCTTACAGGTCGTAGGGTGTGTCTAGGAGAGAGTCTGGCCAGGATGGAGCTCTTCCCTTTCTTCACCTCCCTCCTGCAGCACTTTTGTTTCTCTCCTCCTCCC
The DNA here is from genome assembly GCF_018296145.1 of Oncorhynchus tshawytscha. Lineage (NCBI taxonomy): Eukaryota > Metazoa > Chordata > Actinopteri > Salmoniformes > Salmonidae > Oncorhynchus > Oncorhynchus tshawytscha. The sequence goes on along the minus strand of NC_056444.1, from coordinate 78,212,237 downwards.
GGGGTAGGAGAGGAGGATCTGGACCTCACACCATCCCTGGGGTTTTCCCTCAGTCCTTCACCTCACCGGTAGTGTTCTGTCTGAGATGAGAGTCTGTGTCCAGTGTATATTACACATGGCTTTAGACCAACATAAAATGTTATTGTTATTGCAGATTGATACAGTGTTTTTTGAATAACATCTGTGAATGAGCTGCAAGTCCCATTGGATTAAAGCATCTGCTAAATGGCATATATTACCTCAGTCAAGTTGTACATATTAGGGGTAAAAATGTATGCCGTTTGATTTGTGCATTTAATTGTGATAATGTGCTCATATATGATTTTATGTGATGATATTTGCCTTGTACATATAATTGTTATAAAATACTGGTATGTGATTTTATGTGATTTTCAATTGGTTATGTATTTATTTATTTTATTTCCTTTTGTTTCTATAAAAGCCCATCAAGGAATGGGTGTTGAAAAATTGCATTTGCTAGAAACACTATAGTGCAGTTCATTGGATGATTGTTTGCTCAATGTGTCAATGTGGTTGTACTTGTCCCTATCTAAATAAACCAACAAACACATTGCATTCGGAAAGTATTCAGACCCCTTGACTTTTGCCGTCACATGTCGTCACATGTTGTCACATGAATTAGTCCTCCAGCCGCTAGAGAGTGTCTGAATTTAGGGGGTGTCCGATGTTTAGGGAAAATGAGCAATAACCCAGTGTTGAAACATTCATCTGAATGGTCTTTACCCTGGTATCTGTTCAGTGACCTGTGTTTCAGGTTGGCCTCCTGCCAATGTTTATTGCTAACAACACCTTAAGTGTCTCTGTGTTTTGTGTCACTATGTAACAGGTCTCGGGCGGGTTTTTATCAGTGCTGATCAGTGTCATTTAAGAGGAGGATGGCTGACTTTCTTAAATTCAAGTTTACAACATAGGTGCACACAGGTTGAGATACAATTTTGAGGTGACAGACCGTGACACATGGACAGACAGTGACACATTCAATACTGCATTGCACACTCTGATCTAGCGTGTAATCATTAGTCCAACAGTTGTAAACCAGAGTTTCTATTGGACAAATTCAGGTATGTTTATCCCCGTTTCATTCTGTTTGCTTCTGTTTAAGAAATGTTTTTGAACAGAATCGGGGGAATGAATACACCCCGGATCATGCTAAACACAGTTCACTTTCATAGCAGTCACGTTGTATTCTTTATCGCATCTATGTGCTCCCCTAATCTCAAATGTTCTCTTCGCTTGTGGACGTCAATGCACAACATATCAGCTGTATGTGACCAGGTGAAGAAAAAAATCCAAGCCAAACCATTTCATAACTGCTACACACAGCCTACATCGTTGTCACTATTTTAGCTAAAGTAACGTCATAGTCAAAATAGCTAATAGAACGAACGTGTTAGTAAACATGCTACAATCAAGCAGTAACGTGTAAGTGTAGCACTTACACCGGCGGTGTAAAACCAAAAGCTTTCCTTGACTTTAAAGAGTTTCAGTGTTGTGTTGGATAGTCATAGCCAGCTAGCTAATATAGCATCCTTCTGTTTGAGCAGCGTGTTTGAGTAGGCTAAACTAGCTAGCTGCATTAGCTAGCTACGGTAAGTAGCTAAGTGAAACTGAAAGTTTAAAAAAAAGACAATCTCACTATCTCTCTCTTTTTTCTTCGTTTTGGAAGAAATTAATTTGTTCTAAAATGTTGAACTATTGTCTTTTGCTTTCTTTGAGTCAACTACTTACCACAATTTATACACTGCAGTGCTAGCTAGCTGTAGCTTATGCTTTCTGGGTTATTGCTCATTTTCCGCCATCATCGGACACCCCCTAAATTCGGACACTCTCTAGCGGTTGGAGGACTAAATCACCTCGAGCTCAACATTTAAATGGACTGGAAAATAATGGTAAGATTTGCCACTAAAGACACCCTTCTAGCTAGCTGACCACCGATTTTCACTGCAATTTATGAAAGTTCTCAAAAAAGTAATATACATGCACATTTTGTGGGACATGGTGTATATTACGCGACAGACCACATATACTTGTTTACCTCTGAAATATAGCTAACCGATTTCAGGCAAGTAATTTTTGTTTTAACCCAAAGGCTAGCCAACTAGTCAACTATCTAGTAAACACTTCAGACATGAGGTTGGAGTCTGTTTTTTGAACAAAATTAAACGGATTTATCTTGCATTCGAACAAAATAGTAAGGTGGCAAATAACTGGGGACCGTATGCCTACAACATGGGACGCATTTCTTTTGCTAAACCGCTTATCAAAAAGCTGATACTAGTATATTTCCACTGAAATGTCAAGCATGCTAATCGGTAACCCGTTAGCTAACATTTTTACGACACCAATAATCACAAAACATTGACAGTTTCAGGGGACCATTTGATTAATCCTTCAGCAGTCTTCTTGCTTGGTGGTAGAAGCTGTTAAGGAGCCTTTTAGGACCTAGACTTGCCATGTGGTATTAGAGAGAACAGTCAATGACTTGGGTGACTGTGGTCTTTAACAATTATTTTGGCCTTCCTCTGACACCACCTAGTATATAGGTCCTGGATGGCAGGAAGCTTGGCCCAAGTGATGTACTACGGTCAGATGCGGAGCAGTTGCTATACCAGGCAGTGATGCAACCGGTCAGGATGCTCTCGATGGTGCAGCTGTAGAACTTTTTGAGGATCTGAGGACCCATGCCACATCTTTTCAGTCTCCTGAGGGGGAAAAGGCGTTGTCATGCATACTTCACAACTTTCTTGGTGTGTTTAGACCATGATAGTTTGTTGGTGATGTGGACACCAAAGAACTTGAAACTCTCGACCCACTCCACTACAGCCCCTTCGATGTGAATGGGGTGTGATTGGCCTTACTTTTCCTGTAGTCCGTAATCATCTCCTTTGTCTTGCTTAAGTTGAGGGAGAGGTTGTTGTTCTGACACCACACTTCCAAGTCTCTGACCTGGCTGTCTCATCGTGATCACGCCTACCACCGTTGTGTCATCAGCAAACTTAATGACGGTGTTGGAGCCGTGCTTGGCCATGCAGTCGTGGGTGAACAGGGAGTCCAGGAGAGGACTGAGCACGCACCCCTGAGAGGCCCCCATGTTGAGGATCAGCGTGGCAGCTGGGAGGTGTTTAGTCCCAGGGTCCTTAGCTTAATGATGAGCCTTGTGGGCACCATAGTGTTGAACACTGAGCTTAAGTCAATGAACAGCATTCTCACATACAGTAGGTTTTGCTTTTGTCTAGGTGGGAAAGGGCACTGTGGATTGCGATTGAGATTTGTGTCTCTAATTGAAGACTATGACATTTGTGTTGTTCATACCACATCAAATAAAATTTTAATGGTCACATACACACAGTTAGCAGATGTTAATGCGAGTGTAGCGAAATGCTTGTGCTTCTAGTTCCAACCATACAGTAATAGCATAAACATTATATAAGGTTGCATTGTTTAAAGTGACTAGTGATACATTTATTACATACAAATTATAATTATTAAAGTGGCTAGAGATGAGTCAGTATGTTGGCAGCAGCCACTCAATGTTAGTGGCTGTTTAACAGTCTGATGGCCTTGAGATAGAAGCTGTTTTTCAGTCCCAGCTTTGATGCACCTGTACTGAACTCGCCTTCTGGATGATAGCGGGGTGAATAGGCAGTGGCTCGGGTGGTTGTTGTCCGTGATGATCTTTTTGTTCTTCCTGTGACATCGGGTGGTGTAGGTGTCCTGGAGGGCAGGTAGTTTGACCCCGGGGAACTGCCTGTTCAGGGGCAGAACGACAGATTTGTACCTTGTCAGCTCGGGGGTTTGAACTTACAACCTAGTCCAACACTCTAACCACTAAGCTACCCTGCCACGCAGTCATGGGTGAACAGGGAGTACAGGAGAGGGCTGAGAAAGCAACTTTTTAGGGCCCCAGTGTTGAGGATCAGCAGGGTGGAGATGTTGTTTCCTACCCTCACGACCTGGGGGCGTCCCGTCAGAAAGTCCAGGGCCCAGTTGCACAGGGCGTGGTCGAGACCCAGGGTACTACCAGCTTAATGACGAGTGTTAAATGCTGTTAAATACTGAGCTGTAGTCAATGAATATCATTCTTACATTGGTATTCCTCTTGTCCAGATGGGTTAGGGTATTGTGCAGTGTGATTGTGAATGCGATTGCGTCATCAGTGGACTTATTGGGGCGGTAAGCGAATTGGAGTGGGTCTAGGGTGTCAGGTAGGGTGGAGGTGACATTATCCTTGACTAGTCTCTCAAAGCACTTCATGATGACAGAAGTGAGTGCTACGGGGTGATAGTCGTTTAGATCAGTCACCTTAGCTTTCTTGGGAACAGGAACCATGGTGATCCTCTTGAAGCATGTTGGAACAGCAGACTGGGATAGAGATTGATTGTATATGTCCATAAACACACCAGCCAGCTGGTCTGAGCATGCACTGAGGACGCAGCTAGGGATGCCATCTGGGCCGGCAGCCTTGCGAGGGTTAACACGTTTACATTTTTTACTTGCATTGGCTGCAGTGAAGGAGAGCCCACAGGTTTTGTCGGTGGCACTGTATTGTCCTCAAAGCGAGCAAAGAAGCTGTTTAGTTTGTCTGGGAGCAAGACATCGGGGTCTGCGACAGGGCTAGGTTTTTTTTGTAGTCCGTGATTGACTGGAGACCCTGCCACATACCTCTCATGTCTGAGCCGTAGAATTGCGACTCTACTTTGTCTCTATACTGACACTTAGTTTGTTTGATTGCCTTGCGGAGGGAATAGCTACACTATTTGTATTCGGTCATGTTTCCGGTCGCCTTGCACTGATTAAAAGCAGTGGTTCGCGCTTTCAGTTTTGCGCGAATGCTGCCATCAATCCACGGTTTCTGGTTGGGGAAGGTTTTAATATTCACCGTGGGTACAACATTACCAATGCATTTGCTAATAAACAAGCTCACTGAATCAGTGTATACATCAATGTTGTTGTTCAATGCTATCCGGAACATATCCCAGTCCACGTGATCGAAGCAATCTTAAAGCGTGGATTCAGATTGGTCGGACCAGACCTGAGCACGGGCGTTTCCTGTTTTAGTTTCTGTCTATAGGCTGGGAGCAACAAAATGGAGTCGTGGTCAGATTTGCCGAAAGGAGGGCGAGGGAGGGCTTTGTATGCGTCGCGGAAGTTAGAGTAACAATGATCCAGGATGCTGTCAGCCCGGGTCTCGCATTTGAAATGCTGATCAAATTTAGGGAGCCTTGTTTTCAAATTAGCCATGTTAATATCCCCAGCTACAATAAATGCAGCCTCGGGATGTGTGGTTTCCAGTTTACATAGAGTCCAATGAAGTTCTTTCAGGGCCGTCGAAGTGTCTGATTTGGAGAGATATACACGACTGTGATTATAATCGAACAGAATTCTCTTGGTAGATAATGCGGTAGGCATTTGATTGTAAGGAATTCTAGGTTAGGTGAACAAAAGGACTTGAGTTCCTGTATGTTGTTATGATCACACCACGACTCGTTAATCATAAGGCAAACACCCCAGCCCTTCTTCTTACCAGAGAGATGTTTGTTTCTGTCGGCGCGATGTGTGAAGATACCAGGTGGCTGTACTGTCTGTACCGATAACATATCCCGAGTGAGCCATGTTTCCGTGGAGCAGAGAATGTTACAATCACTGATGTTTCTCTGGAAGGCAACCCTTGCTCGGATTTTGTCTACCTTGTTGTCAAGAGACTGGACATTGGCGAGTAGTATACTTGCGAGCGGTGGGCGATGTGCCCGTCTACGCAGCCTGACCAGCTCCGTCTGCCCCTTCTGCGGCGCCATTGTTTTGGGTCGCCTGCTGGGATCCGATCCACTGTCCTGTGTGGTGGACCAAACAGAGGATCCGCTTCGGGAAAGTCGTATTCCTGGTCATAATGTTGGTAAGTTGACATTGCACTTATATCCAATAGTTTCTCTTGGCTGTATGTAATAAGACTCAAGATTTCCTGGGGTAACAGTGTATGAAATAATACATTTTAAAAAACGAACGCAAAGCGAGGCGGTCATCTCTGTCGGCGCCGGATGTAACAATACTATCAATTGTGATAATGTGCTCATATAAGTATGAATTCCTGCATATAGCAATGAACTATACATTTTTACAGTGTTTTGTCTTGCGTTACAACACAAGAGAGGAAATGTATGTCAGTTGAAGAGAACAAACCACTGACTCATTGGTTTAAATGTCAAATGTGCAGTTCAATGCTTTTTGCAGGAATGAAAACTTTATAGTGTAACGGTTTTCTTGAGTCGAAGGAGAGGCGCACCAAAACGCAGCGTGGTTATTATTCATGGTTCTTTAATAAAGAAACTATACATGAATAGACTAACAAAACAAGAAATGTGAAAAACCAAAACAGCCCTATCTGGTGCAAACACAGAGACAGGAACAATCACCCACAAAACCCAACACCAAACAGGCTACCTAAATATGGTTCCCAATCAGAGACAATGACTAACACCTGCCTCTGATTGAGAACCATATCAGGCCAAACATAGAAATAGACAAACTAGACATGTAACATCGAATGCCCACCCAGATCACACCCTGACCAAACAAAACATAGAAACATACAAAGCAAACTATGGTCAGGGTGTGACATATAGGGTATTGGCCAGTACGTGGGGAAGGACCAATAGAAACACGAAGCCTTTATGTAGTGAACATTACACTGCATAAAACTGTCCAAGACCTTTTGTACAGTGACACAAAACACAGTTACAGGTGTTGCCTACTGTAAACATTGGCAAGAGGCCAATCTGAAGCACAGGTCATTGAACCGATACCAGGCTAAAGATCATTCAGATTATCTCTCTGTTCCTGTGTTGGGTCTTTGCTGACTTTGTTTTAAATCTCATCAACAGATCAATATTAATTCATTGAATGGGAAATTATTTAACTGAACTGGTGAAACTGAATTATTTATGGTAAACCACACTCAGCCCCGCCTTAATAAAACACTCAGCCCCGCCTTAATAAAACACTCAGCCTCGCCTTAATAAAACATTTGCTTGGAAACTGTGGTCTGCCTCTACTAGTTTGGCTCAGAGCTTTCTATACTCATTGGCATTCACATAGAGTGGTGTAGGAGGCACCTTGTTACAGACGAAGCAAACACACAGAGCTATTGCCTAATCCCCCCAACAGGTTGTTCCTCATTCTTTATCTCCTTGCCTGCAGTTCTATTCAGTGTTATAACGAGGGTGTAATAAAGAGGAACATATCTCAGGATGAGGACAGGCATAGTGACCTTAATTAAATTATGATCAGACCATGCTATAATTTAGTCAATGATCTGCAGGGAATGTGTTGTGCAGGCTTGGCGCTACTATTCTTCTGTTTCTCAAGATGCCTAGCTCCTCCCCCAAGGCGGTCCTGTCCTCTACATAAGAAGAGCTCCATAGGCAGTTAGCTCTGTTGAGTGACTGTTGTGTATGAGCACAAGCGGTCTCTCTTTTTAGCCCAGGGTAAGGTGTAAGAGCTCCGATCGAAGATGTCTCTTATGGAAGGTCTTCTCCTCCAGGCTCCAAGCACGGTGACACTGCTGGGGGCTGTGCTGTTTCTGCTCGTCCTCTACCTCCTCTCCTCTAGTTCCAGCTCTGAGGAACATGGGAAGGAGCCTCCAGGACCCAGGCCGCTGCCCCTGCTTGGTAACATGCTCCAGCTGGATCTCAAAAGGCCCTACCAGACCCTCTGTGAGGTGAGATATTAATAAGTCAAAGGCTTGCTTGCTTGAACTATTCCATTTCAAGTACCTCCTTTCAAGATATTGACTCACAGTACCCAGCTAGCACGTTTGGTTTATTGGAAGTTGTGGAAAGTATGTTTGTTGTTTCACATTATTTGTGGGAATGAAGCCATACGTTTCCTGACCGGTAAAAATAATGTTTTTTTTAAACCCTTGTGTAGTCTAAAACATTCTGTATACTCCCCTTATCCTAAAGGTAAAAAAGGACCCATCTTCACTAAACCTCTAAAATAGAGCAGATCAATTAAATGTTATACCATAAATCTATTTTGCATGAAGAAACAAGCTGTCATTCGTCATAAACTTTGTGAACATCTGGGTTCTTCCTCTTCACAATGCAGAAAGACTGATCAGTGGACACCACTCATTTTTATTACAACACACCTGTCATCATTGTTTTCTTTACTAAAGTAGAGCTTTATTATTATTATTTGCTAAAGGTACTGCATAGGTGTTAACTTATTTTGTTTGGCAAGAGATAGAACTTGTATAGTCTAAGAAAGTAGCAGAAATGTGCAGAAAGTAGATTTGAATGCATTTTATTGAAGGGAAACAACAACAGTCTTGAACTGTTTTGGAAACATAGTGATATATTCTTATATTCTGTACAATGAGGAGTTCAACTACAAAATACTAGTCTTCTCCCATTTGTTTAACCATTGCCCCCACCCACAAGGTGTATAAACAACAACAATGATATAAAAAATAATAATAATAATATAATAGATACAAAACAAATACACTGCTCAAAAAAATAAAGGAAACACTTAAACAACACAATGTAACTCCAAGTCAATCACACTTCTGTGAAATCAAACTGTCCACTTAGGGAGCAACACTGATTGACAATAAATTTCACATGCTGTTGTGCAAATGGAACAGACAACAGGTGGAAATTATAGGCAATTAGCAAGACACCCCCAATAAAGTAGTGGTTCTGCAGGGGGTGATCACAGACCACTACTCAGTTCCTATGCTTCCTGGCTGATGTTTTGGTCACTTTTGAATGCTGGCGGTGCTTTCACTCTAGTGGTAGTATGAGACGGAGTCTACAACCCACACAAGTGCTCAGGTAGTGCAGCTCATCAAGGATGACACATCAATGCGAGCTGTGGCAAGGTTTTCTGTGTCTGTCAACGTAGTGTCCAGAGCATGGAGGCGCTACCAGGAGACAGGCCAGTACATCAGGAGACGTGGAGGAGGCCGTAGGAGGGCAACAACCCAGCAGCAGAACAGCTACCTCCGCCTTTGTGCAAGGAGGAGCAGGAGGAGCACTGCCAGAGCCCTGCAAAATGACCTCCAGCAGGCCACAAATGTGCATGTGTCTACTCAAATGGTCAGAAACAGACTCCATGAGGGTGGTATGAGGGCCCGACGTCCACAGGTGGGGGTTGTGCTTACAGCCCAGCACCGTGCAGGACGTTTGGCATTTGCCAGAGAACACCGAGGTTGGCAAATTCACCATTGGCGCCCTGTGCTCTTCACAGATGAAAGCAGGTTCACACTGAGCACATGTGACAGACGTGACAGAGTCTGGAGACGCCGTGGAGAACGTTCTGCTGCCTGCAACATCCTCCAGCATGACCGGTTTAGCGGTGGGTCAGTCATGGTGTGGGGTGGCATTTCTTTGGGGGGCCGCACAGCCCTCCATGTGCTCGCCAGAGGAAGCCTGACTGCCATTAGGTACCGAGATGAGATCCTCAGACCCCTTGTGAGACCATATGCTGGTGAGGTTGGCCCTGGGTTCCTCCTAATGCAAGACAATGCTAGACCTCATGTGGCTGAAGTGTGTCAGCAGTTCCTGCAAGAAGAAGGCATTGATGCTATGGACTGGCCCGCCCGTTACCCAGACCTGAATCCAATTGAGCACATCTGGGACATCATGTCTCGCTCCATCCACCAACGCCACGTTGCACCACAGACTGTCCAGGAGTTGGCAGATGCTTTAGTCCAGGTCTGAGAGGAGATCCCTCAGGAGACCTTCCGCCACCTCATCAGGAGCATGCCCAGGCATTGTAGGGAGGTCATACAGGCACGTGGAGGCCGCACACACTACTGAGCCTCATTTTGACTTGTTTTACGGACATTACATCAAAGTTGGATCAGCCTGTAGTGTGGTTTTCCACTTTAATTTTGAGTGTGACTCCAAATCCAGACCTCCATGGGTTGATACATTTGATTTCCATTGATCATTTTTATGTGATTTTGTTGTCAGCACATTCAACTATGTAAAGAAAAAAGTATTTAATAAGAATATTTCATTCATTCAGATCTAGGATGTGTTATTTTAGTGTTCCCTTTATTCTTTTGAGCAGTGTACATGAGGAACATAAATCAATCAACTCTAACTGCTCCAGGAGCACCCGCCTCTTGTTCTGCTTATCAGGCATCCAGGAAGGGTTGATCTTGTTCATATCACGAAGGCATTGTATGAGGACACATCAATGATGTTATGGAAGAAGACCAGGGGCCAGCGGGCAGTCCTCCTCCTGCAGCTGTAAGTTCCAATCACCTTGTCCAGGTTGTCCACGCCTCCTTTGTTGTAGTTGTAGTCCAGGATGATGGCTGGCTTCCTGTCCTTACGATCACTGATCTCAGCAGTTTTGTGCAGTATGCTCAGGACGACCACATTCTTGTTCCTCTTTGGGAGGTAAGAAACTAGAGTGGTGGTGGGGGTGAAGGCAAACTTTGATGAGAAGGCCTCTCCTCCCCTTGTTGCGAGGAGTGTAGGGTGGAGCTTAGGCTTGTAGAAGGCCTCTCCTCCCCTTGTTGTGAGGAGTGCAGGGTGGAGCTTAGGCTTGTAGAAGGCCTCTCTACCCCTTGTTGTGAGGAGTGCAGGGTGGAGCTTAGGCTTGTAGAAGGCCTCTCCTCCCCTTGTTGCGAGAAGTGCAGGGTGGAGCTTAGGCTTGTAGAAGGCCTCTCTCCCCCTTGTTGTGAGGAGTGCAGGGTGGAGCTTAGGCTTGTAGAAGGCCTCTCCTCCCCTTGTTGCGAGAAGTGCAGGGTGGAGCTTAGGCTTGTAGAAGGCCTCTCTCCCCCTTGTTGTGAGGAGTGCAGGGTGGAGCTTAGGCTTGTAGAAGGCCTCTCTCCCCCTTGTTGTGAGGAGTGCAGGGTGGAGCTTAGGCTTGTTCTTTCTAACTGTGCCAACCATGGTGATCTTCCTCTTCAGGAGCTGCTGGCTGAGTTCAATCAGTAGCACACATCATCTCAATTTCTCATTGTGTTTGTCTTTGTTGGTTTTGTGGTGTGTAAATTATTTTATATCTGCCGGGTCAAAAATGACCCTAAGACAATCTTTGTGCCCAGGTGGTGTACACCTTTCATGGAAATATTAACAAAGGCAATGTTTCAATTTTTCTAATGTTGGGGTCACTTTAGGAAAAGTCATCACATTTCAAGTTGAAAGAATATCATTCAGGGAGTTTTCTCTGTTGTTAAACATAGTGGAGGGTCATTTTGTACCCTTAAGACGACACAGGGTTAAACGTTCTGAGAAGAGAAGTGAACATTTTGCGGAAAATGTTGGTTATTTTTAGTTTTTTGAATAACTTCCGTATAAATTTAGTTGAATGTTTCAATAAGACTTTGTTGCTTTCTTGAACTTTTTGAGCACAGACAGGACACATGGAATTTCATTTCATAAGGCATTAATAATGAAACACATTTATTTTTTATTGTGACAGCATCAGTGAGATTTAAACCTGTAATCCTCTGCTCTCTATCAATGGAATTAGTTCACAGCATCACTAGCATGACATGTTTTTAAAAATCATACAAATCTGTTAATTGTAGCGTATTCAAACAAACCCCATTTCAAAGGAAACAAGCACTCATTAAGATCAGGTGTAGCCAATTAGTGGGTGCAGCCATCACACCTGAACACACTTAACAAGATAGAGGATAGAGAGAGTTTTGTTGATGCTGAGAATTAAATGTATGTTTTTAAATAACATTCTTAGAACATTCTCTGAATGTTATTAAAGTTTTCTTGTGGTTTTTATGGAAAGTTTTCTAAACGTTCTCAGAACATTTTGAGAACATGACTTTAAATAAAACCACGAGGAAACCTGTACGAATCAATATGATGAAGTACTGAAATTCCCACAGAAGAACGTTGTTTCTTAATGCTCTTTGAACAATTTAAGAACATGATTTTTAATAGAACCATGAGGATATCTATGGGAAATGTAATGCTGAAGTACTGAAATTCCCATGAAGAACGTTATTCCTTTAATGTTCTCTAAACTATTTGAGAACATTCCCAATGTTAAACCAGTTTGAGAACGGTCCTAGAACACTACCAACATGGAACTCATTTCTTAAATGGGCTTAGAGTGTTCCAAAGCCAAGGAACTATACAGCACCATTGCCAGACATATGTGGAAGGTTGTTTTAAAAATGACCATATGACAACCACGCTCTCACCAAGCTCTGTTTCTCAGAACATTATGTGCTAGCTGGGTATTTACATGATCAGTCATTCATTTCCAGAAGTTAACACAACAATCTTGTTTGTCAAACACTGACCTCAGAAGTTCATAGGCTCACATTTTACGAGGCATTTTTATTTGAATGGAAAGGATTTTATCTGTCTAAACCTGGTCTTTTGGCTTATTTTATGTTCTACAGCTGTCCAAGAAATATGGCTCGGTGTTCACAGTTCACATTGGACCCAGAAAAGTGGTCGTTCTCGCAGGATACAAGACTGTCAAGCAAGCACTGGTCAACCATGCAGAGGAGTTTGGGGACAGGGGCATCAATCATTTGTTTAGTGAATTAAACAAAGGACACGGTAATGTCAGATAACTGATTCTCAGGCCTACTACGTTGCAAACCTTGACAATGGACAGTTAAGCAGGCATGCTTGGTGCCATACTGTAAAAACCAACAACAGTATACAGTACCAGTCTTTCAACGTTTTTCCTTAATTTATTTTACTATGTTCTACATTGTAGAATAATAGTGAAGACATCAAAACTATGAAATAACACATATGGAATCATGTAGTAACCAAAAAAGTGTTTAAAAATCCTAATATATTTTTAGCCACCCTTTTCCTTGATGACAGCTTTGCATATTCTTTGCATTCTCTCAACCAGCTTCACCTGGAATGCTTTTCCAACAGTCTTGAAGGAGTTCCCACATATGCTGAGCAATTGTTGGCTGCTTTTCCTTCACTCTTCGGTCCAACTCATCCCAAACCATCTCAATTGAGTTGAGGTCGGGTGCCTGTGGAGGCCATGTGATGCGGCACTCCATCACTCTCCTTTTTGGTCAAATAGCCCTTACACAGCCTGGAAGTGGGTTTTGTCATTGTCCTGTTGAAAAACAAATGATAGTCCCGCTAAGCTTAAACCAGATGGGATGGCGTATCGCTGCAGAATGCTGTGGTAGCCATGCTGGTTAAGTGTGCCTTGAATTCTAAATAAATCACTGACAGTGTCACCAGCAAAGCATCCACACACACTCACACCTCCTCCTCCATGCTTCACGGTGGGAACCACACATGCGGAAAATCATCCATTCACCTGGATCCAAACATCTCAAATTTGGAATCAGACCAAAGAAATTATTTATACTGGTTTAATGTCCATTGCTCGTGTTTCTTGGCCCAAGCAAGTCTCTTCTTGTTATTGGTGTCCTTTAGTAGTGGTTTCTTTTCAGCAAATCGACCATGAAGGGCTGATTCAGGCAGTCTTCTCTGAACAGTTGATGTTTAGATGTGTCTGTTACATAAACTCTGTGGAGCATTTATTTGGTCTGCAATTTCTGCGGCTGGTACCTCTGCAGCAGTGGTAACTCTAGGTCTTCCTTTCCTGTGGCGGTCCTTATGAGAGACAGTTTCATCATAGCACTTGATGGTTTTTGCGACTGCACTTGAAGAAATTTTTCGTATTGACTGTCATTTCTCCTTTCTTATTTGAGCTGTTCCTGCCATAATAAGGACTCTGTATTTCACCAAATAGGGCTGTCTTCTGTATACCACCCATACCATGTCACAACACAACTGATTGGCTCAAACTTATTAAGAAGGAAAGAAATTCTACAAATGAACTTTTAACAAGGCACACTTGTTAATTGAATTGCATTCCAGGTGACTACCTCATGAAGCTGGTTGAGAGAATGCCAACAGTGTGCAAAGCTGTCAGCAAGGCAAAGGGTGGCTACTTTGAAGAATCTCAAATATAAAATTTATTTTGATTTGTTTAACACTTTTTTGGATCCTACATGATTCCATATGTGTTATTTCACAGTTTTGATGTCTTCACTATTATTCTACAATGTAGAAAATAGTACAAATAAAGAAAAACCGTTGAATGAGTAGGTGTGTCCAAACTTTTGACTGGTTCTGTACATGATGCTCTTCTGTGTTCAACCGACTCTAACAACCCCAAATATCTTACAAATATTTTATTTTCTCCTGACTTCATTAAAATATGAAGAGAAAAAACGATTTTGTTTGAAACCTCCTACTTCCATTAATCTGTGCTTCTTAAAATTGATTTCTATTCCTTTAAGAATTTCACTCAACTACTACATCAGAACAATATTGTTCTACTGTACTTTTTAATAGGTATTGTATTTGCCAATGGAGATTCATGGAAAGAGATGAGACGCTTTGCCCTGACAAACCTTAGGGACTTTGGAATGGGCAAGAAAGCAAGCGAGGAGAAGATCATTGAGGAAGTTCACTACTTGATTGAAGTGTTTGAAGAACACAAGGGTAAAGTTATTATATCAATAACACAATCAAAATAAGTCTTAATCTTTTCTCAGTTTTTCTCATTTCGGTTCTGTTCTTTGTTCTTTGTCACAGGTAAAGCATTTGACACAACCCAGGCAATGAATTACGCTGTCTCCAACATCATCTGCAGCATTGTGTACGGCAGCAGGTTTGACTACTCTGATCCACGGTTCCGACGCTCGGTGGATCAAGCCAATGAGTCCATCCGACTCGGAGGATCTATTTCAATACAGGTACGATACCGTGCTAATCATGTTTACTTTGAGAACAATGACAGACACACTAGATTAAATTAGTCCAAGTATAATATATACAGACAAAATAGAAGCTAATTTTTGCTTTGCTTTTTATTTAAAGTTGTACAACATGTTCCCATGGTTGGGCCCCTTGCTGAAGAACAAGACACTTATCTTGAAAAATATTGCCGACAACAAGGGGGAGATGAAGGAGCTGGTGAGGGGGCTGAAGGAGACTCTCAACCCGCAGATGTGTAGAGGCTTTGTGGACTCGTTCCTTGTCCGAAAACAGACCCTGGAGGTATAAAGCGTTATTACAGTTATTAGCATGTCATTTCTTGGAGTGAATAACTAGGGGGTCCAGGGGGAGATGATTTAGAAATAACTGCTCTTGTTTACTGAAACATGTTTGTTTATGTATTAAAAGGAATCAGGCAACATGAACTCTCATTACCACACTGAGAATCTCATACAGACTGTGGCCAACCTGTTTGCTGCTGGTACCGACACCACGGGGACAACCCTGCGCTGGGGTCTGCTGCTCATGGCCAAGTACCCCGATATACAGGGTAAGGGTTGATACTCACACACTCACCTGACAAACACACCTCATACAGTGCATTTGGAAAGTATTCAGACCCCTTCACTTTTTAAACATTTTGTTACGTTACAGCCTTATTATAAAATTGATTCAATTGTTTTTATTTCTCATCAATCTACACACAATACCCCATAATCACAAAGCAAGAACAGGTTTTTAGAAATTTTTGCAAAAAAATGAAATATCACAGACTATGCTCTGTACTTAGTTGAAGCACCTTTGGCAGCGGCTACAGCCTTGATTCTTCTTGGGTATGACGCTACAAGCTTGGCACACCTGTATTTTGGGAGTTTCTCCCATTCTTCTCTGCAGATCCTCTCAAGCTCTGCCAGGTTGGATGGGGAGCGTCGGTGCACAGCTATTTTCAGGTCTCTCCAGAGATGTTCTATCGGCCTCAAGTGCGGGCTCTGGCTGGGCCAATCAAGGACTTTCAGAGACTTGTCGCGAAGCCACATCTGCATTGTCTTGGCTGTCTGCTTTGGGCCGTTGTCCTGTTGGAAGGTGAACCTTCGCCCCCAGTCTGAGGTCCTGAGCACTCTGGAGCAGGTTTTCATCAAGGATCTCTCTGTACTTTGCTCCATTGCTCTTTTCCTCGATCCTGACTAATTTCCCGGCCGCTCAAAAACATCCCCACAGCATGGCGCTGCCACCACCATGCTTCACTGTAGGGATGGTTTTGGCCAGGTGATGAGAGGTTTCTGTTTTCCTCCAGACGTGACACTTCGCATTCAAGCCAAAGAGTTATTGGTTTCATCAGACCAGAGAATCTTGTTTCTCATGGTCTGAGAGTCCTTTAGGTGCATTTTTGGCAAACTCCAAGTCGGCTGCCACTCTACCATAAAGGCCGAATTGGTGGAGTGTTGTAGACATGGTTATCCTTCTGGAACGTTCTCCCATCTACACAGAGGTACTCTGGAGCTCTGTCAGAGTGACCATCAGTTCTTGGTCACCTCCCTGACAATTCCTTCAACCTCATGGCTTGGTATTTGCTCTGACATGCACTGTCAACTGTGGAACCTTATATATACAGGTGTGTGCCTTTCCAAATTATGTCCAATTAATTGAATTTACCATAGGTGGACCCCAATCAAGTTGTAAAAACATCTCAAGGGTGAAACAGGATGCACCTGAGCTCAATTGCGAGTCTCATAGTAAAGGGTCTGATTACTTATGTAAATGAGATATTCCTGTTGTAAATTTTTAATACATTTACAAAAAAATCTATAAACCTGTTTTCACTTTGTCATTATGGGGTATTGTGTGTAGATTGAGGACATTGAGGACATGTTTTTATTTAATCAATTTTAGAATAAGGCTGTAATGTAACAAAATGTGGAAAAAGTTAAGGGGTCTGAATACTTTCCGAATGCACTGTATATCCACAACTCAACCCATTATAGCTCACTTGCATAATGTGTGCAAACTCCTCTATCTGTATTCTGTCTCTAAATGTTGTTTGTCACTAGCAGCATCATATTAAAGTTCTGAGTATCTGTAAATGTACTTGGCAAATAAAGGTGATTCTGATTTGAAGGACCTTTGTACAGAAAGTGTATGATTACAGTTATGTAAGACAATTACGGTTTTACTCGCTGTAAACATTGGCAAATGTCCCACTTGAACCACAGGTCTTTGAATTGAATCCAAGTGAATTAACAGAAACAGACTGAAGATCATTCAGATTTTATAGTAACTTTATCCCTCCTCTTCCTTTTTATTCCAGACCGGGTCCAGGAGGAGATAAGCAGAGTCATAGGAAGTCGTCAGGCCTTGGTAGAGGACAGGAAGAACCTGCCCTACACTGATGCAGTGATCCATGAGACCCAAAGACTGGCCAACATTGTACCCATGTCCATCCCTCACACCACCAGCCAAGACGTCACCTTCCAGGGATACTTCATCAAAAAGGGGACTGATGTGTTACCTCTACTGACGTCTGTCCTGCGAGATGAGAGCGAATGGAAGAGCCCTCACACCTTTAACCCCGACCACTTTCTGGATGAGGAAGGTCGATTCGTCAAGAAGGATGCCTTCATGCCCTTCTCTGCAGGTGAGTCCCACTGTGTGTTTCCTTATTAACACTATCATTCTGACATCCTTCTATGGTGGTCAATTAACTAATTGTGATATCCTTCTATGGTGGTCAATTAACTAATTGTGATATCCTTCTATGGTGGTCAATTAACTAATTGTGATATCCTTCTATGGTGGTCAATTAACTAATTGTGATATCCTTCTATGGTGGTCAATTAACTAATTGTGATATCCTTCTATGGTGGTCAATTAACTAATTGTGATATCCTTCTATGGTGGTCAATTAACTAATTGTGATATCCTTCTATGGTGGTCAATTAACTAATTCTGATATCCTTCTATGGTGGTCAATTAACTAATTCGGATATCATTCTATGGTGGTCAATTAACTAATTCTGATATCCTTCTATGGTGGTCAATTAACTAATTCTGATATCCTTCTATGGTGCTCAATGAACTAAATCTGATATCCTTCTATGGTGGTCAATTAACTAAATCTGATATCCTTCTATGGTGGTCAATTAACTAAATCTGATATCCTTCTATGGTGGTCAATTAACTAAATCTGATATCATTCTATGGTGGTCAATTAACTAATTCTGATATAATTCTATGGTGCTGAATTAACTAAATCTGATGTCCTTCTATGGTGCTGAATTAACTAAATCTGATGTCCTTCTATGTTGATCAATTAACTAAATCTGATATGCTCATTGCTTTGGCTCAAAGAAAGTTGAGGGGATGGAAATGACGTTGAAGCAATGTGGAATAGACATTGAATTGATGTCTTTGCCCAGTGGGAATATTTATATTTGTCAATTATAGGAACCTACAGTCACACATCCATTGTCTAGGAGAGAGTCTGGCCAGGATGGAGCTCTTCCATTTCTATTGTCCTCATGCTGTCTTCCTCATCTTCCTCTTTCAGGTCGTAGGGTGTGTCTAGGAGAGAGTCTGGTCAGGATGGAGCTCTTCCTTTTCTATTGTCCTCATGCTGTCTTCCTCATCTTCCTCTTCCAGGTCGTAGGGTGTGTCTAGGAGAGAGTCTGGTCAGGATGGAGCTCTTCCTTTTCTATTGTCCTCATGCTGTCTTCCTCATCTTCCTCTTCCAGGTCGTAGGGTGTGTCTAGGAGAGAGTCTGGCCAGGATGGAGCTCTTCCCTTTCTATTGTCCTCATGCTGTCTTCCTCATCTTCCTCTTACAGGTCGTAGGGTGTGTCTAGGAGAGAGTCTGGTCAGGATGGAGCTCTTCCCTTTCTATTGTCCTCATGCTGTCTTCCTCATCTTCCTCTTACAGGTCGTAGGGTGTGTCTAGGAGAGAGTCTGGCCAGGATGGAGCTCTTCCCTTTCTATTGTCCTCATGCTGTCTTCCTCATCTTCCTCTTACAGGTCGTAGGGTGTGTCTAGGAGAGAGTCTGGTCAGGATGGAGCTCTTCCTTTTCTATTGTCCTCATGCTGTCTTCCTCATCTTCCTCTTCCAGGTCGTAGGGTGTGTCTAGGAGAGAGTCTGGTCAGGATGGAGCTCTTCCTTTTCTATTGTCCTCATGCTGTCTTCCTCATCTTCCTCTTCCAGGTCGTAGGGTGTGTCTAGGAGAGAGTCTGGCCAGGATGGAGCTCTTCCTTTTCTTCACCTCCCTCCTGCAGCGCTTTTGTTTCTCTCCTCCTCCCGGGGTAGGAGAGGAGGATCTGGACCTCACACCATCCCTGGGGTTCACCCTCAGTCCTTCACCTCACCAGTTGTGTGCTGTGAGCAGAGTCTGAGATGAAAGTCTGGGTCCAATGTATATTACACACTAAACTCTCAACTTTAGACAAACATACTGCAGGAATATGCTGAAAAACTATGTTGTCACTGCCCATGGACATGAATGATATGAATATATACCTGGCTACAGGGATCTGAGGTTTAAAGCTGATTGGACCAAAATGAACTGAAGCAGCTTTTGTAAACCATTCGGAGGGGTTTTGCTGTCCTAGATGCTGACACCTTTATGATGTCTGAGGGGCATTTGTTTAAAACCATCAATGTTGATCTAGAGACAAACACTCAAACAACCTTTTAGGGATACCCTGGGTGGGGTCCTCAGTAAAATGTCAATGTCCGCAGGAAGTGTACGTTATGATTGAGAGTCCAAACTTGGACGTTAGGAACTTTTTCTTAGACTGCAAGTGCCCTTATCCCCACTGAGGTCCATAGAAGTCATATCCTTACCCACCACTCCAGGAAAAATATTCTTGGTTTGTAATTCAAGAATTCAAGAATACAGTCCTAAGAACAGTCACATTTGTAATCTGAAAGTCCCCAAAATATGGCCTAAAATTGTCATCTAAATGAATAAAAAGTGTAAACTCTAATCTAGTGCCCTCTATACTGCTAGTTGTACCGTCAACACTTGGCACTTTTTTACAGGACAACTGTATGACCTATAGCTCAGTGTTTTTCCACAGGTCCTTCTGACCAAAGAAACTCAGACATTTCAATTTTGTTTTACCAATCAGGGGGAAATTATGCAAATGTTTAATATTCTTTTACTTTTTGTGCTGTCATTAATTTATTGAACGACAAATACTAAGTGCTAGTGAAGGAAAGGTAGACACATTGGCACTTTTTGAAAGCTTTTCTAAAAATATGAAAATAGGTAGCTATGTAGATGTATATGCAGATGATTGTTCATGTATCAGTAGTGTCACTTGTCACTTCAATCAGGGAAGGGCTGGGGTGGGGTGGGTGAAACAGTGTCAATCACATCCAAACATGGGAAACCAGGTGTTTGGTGTCGTTCCAGTTGTCCCATTCCGGTCATCACTATGAGCCATCCTACACTCATCATTCTCATGTGAGATATATATTAACCAGTTTAAATACTTACACACCCGTTCCCCCATCATTCACAGAAAACTGTATTATATTATAATATATAAATATATATGTGTAATAGCTATATGTTTTTTAAAGTACCTACTCCATTGCTGATGCTGTCTATTCATCTGGAGGAAAAGAAATCCAATACAAATATCAAATAAATAAATACATGAAAATCTTCTTTATTTCAAATGTTATGCACTCTTAGAAAAAAGGGTGCCAAAAGGTTTCTTCGGCTGTCCCCATAGGAGAACCCTTTCCAATTTCAGGTAGATCTCTTGTGGAAAGAGTTTTACATGGAACCCAAAATGGGGGTTCTACCTGGAACCCAAAAGCGTTCTTCAAAGGGAAGACAGAATAGGTTTGAATGTCATTCTTGAGCAGGAGGGGCAAAGTTCTCCCCAAATTGGTGGTATCCAATTGGTAGTTACAGTCTTGTCCCATCGCTGCATCTCCCATACGAACTAAGGAGAGGCGAAGGTTGAGAGCCGTTTCATCCTCCGAAACACATCCCAGCCAAGCCCCACTGTTTCTTGACACAATGCCCGCTTAACCCGGAAGCCAGCCGCACCAATGTATCGGAGGAAACACCGTACACCTGGCAACCGTGTCAGCGTGCATGCACCCAGCCCGCCGCAGGAGTCGCTAGAGCACGATGGGACAAGGAAATCTCTGCCTGCCAAACCCTCTCCTATCCCGGACGACGCTGGGCCAATTGTGGGCCGCCTTATGGGTCTCCCAGTCACGGCCAGCTGTGACACAGCCTGGGATCGAACCTGGGTCTGTAGGGACGCCTCAAGCAATGCAATGCAGTGCCTTAGACCACTGCACCACTCAGGATGCCCCCACAAATTGATTTTAACAAACATTGGTCCCCCCAAAAATGCGTCCCTCTGTTGAATTTCAAATTCCCGATGTAGCCCTCGAGCCATAACGTTTGCCCACCCCTGAGCTAGAGGTTATGTTAGATGACAGTAGTAGGTATGGAAGATGAACCTCAGGGCTATGTCAGAGGGAACTTTTAATGGAAAAATAATCATAACTTTGAATTTACACGCATATATATATATATATATATATATATTAAATATTTTATTCCCTTTATGTATTTGCAACAACCATTCAATAGCAATCTCATTATTGAGTGAGCATTAATAATTGAACAAAGCCTTTGGGTGTGAACATCAGAACAGATAAGATCACTATCTAAATAAACTTACTCGATATTGAACACAATATACGGGAACTGAATGCAAGTACAGCATTTAAATAGGTTGAGGAAGAAAATAAATATCTGACACTTATTTAATTAGGAAAATATCAATGCGAAGCTGTACCGTAGATTGTCCATCTCTAAAGTGATAATGACAGTTCTTGCTGGCTATATCCTTTTACTGCAGTGGGCTAAATCAGGGTCACATGGTCACTCCGAGTGTT
This sequence comes from Oncorhynchus tshawytscha, assembly GCF_018296145.1. Taxonomy (NCBI): domain Eukaryota; kingdom Metazoa; phylum Chordata; class Actinopteri; order Salmoniformes; family Salmonidae; genus Oncorhynchus; species Oncorhynchus tshawytscha. The sequence continues at coordinate 78,190,542 of NC_056444.1, read as the reverse complement.
CCTTGGTAGTCTTAAACAAATCTACTTTGCAATAAAAGTATACACCTCACACACATGGTTATGGCTTTTTAAAAAATAAGACACTTGTACCATGTCAGATATAGAGTTGAAATGTATTACATTTAGAGTTTGCATCCCAATATTACACTTTTTATACATCACAGAACACTGATATATATATATATATATATATATATATATATATATATATATATATATATATATATATATATATATATATATATATATATATATAACAAAACTGTTTGACATAGAAACCCCAGATTTTCAAAATATTTTAAATGTGTTTTTATTAATTATGAAACTTTGACAAATATGAATAACATTCCAACCATGAAGCCACTTTGGTCATTCGACAGCAGGAAAGGGCTACATTGTGCAGACAGAGGCATAGAGGTGCCGACACTAGCTCTGGGTTGTGCTGGTAGACCATCCTGCCGCTGACACTTACTAGGCCACGACATGGACTTATTACAGACCAGACACAAGAGACATGAGGTCTTTATGCAACAATAACATGCTGGTGTGATAAACAATTTTTCAAAATTATTGATCCCTTCAAATGGACAATTATGACCACATTTTAATGATTTGGCACAGTTTTACTCACGAAAAGCAGAAGATGTACTGTAATGTACTGTATTAGGCATTGAAATGTCGCTTTGGCGCTATTCCTTTGGCTGTCCTTCTCATGGCATACTATGGTTCAACATAGAGACTATTTCCATTATGGGAATTATTGGTCTTTCTGTCTGTTTTTCTCTACCTCTCGGTCTTTCTGTCTGTTTTTCTCTTTCGCTCTGTCTTTCTGTCTGTCTGTCTTTCCCTACTGTCTTTCTCTTTGTCTTCCTCTCGGTCTTTCTTTCTCTTCCTCTCTGTCTTTCTGTCTTTCTTTCTCTTCCTCTCTGTCTTTCTGTCTGTTTTTCTCTTCCTCTCTGTCTTTCTGTCTGTTTTTCTCTTCCTCTCTGTCTTTCTGTCTGTTTTTCTCTTCCTCTCTGTCTTTCTGTCTGTTTTTCTCTTCCTCTCTGTCTTTCTGTCTGTTTTTCTCTTCCTCTCTGTCTTTCTGTCTGTTTTTCTCTTTCGCTCTGTCTTTCTGTCTGTCTGTCTTTCCCTACTGTCTTTCTCTTTGTCTTCCTCTCTGTCTTTCTGTCTGTTTTTCTCTTCCTCTCTGTCTTTCTGTCTGTTTTTCTCTTCCTCTCTGTCTTTCTGTCTGTCTGTCTTTCCCTACTGTCTTTCTGTCTGTTTTTCTCTTCCTCTCTGTCTTTCTGTCTGTCTGTCTTTCCCTACTGTCTTTCTCTTTGTCTTCCTCTCTGTCTTTCTTTCTCTTCCTCTGTCTTTCTGTCTGTTTTTCTCTTTCGCTCTGTCTTTCTGTCTGTCTGTCTTTCCCTACTGTCTTTCTCTTTGTCTTCCTCTCTGTCTTTCTGTCTGTTTTTCTCTTCCTCTCTGTCTTTCTGTCTGTTTTTCTCTTCCTCTCTGTCTTTCTGTCTGTTTTTCTCTTCCTCTCTGTCTTTCTGTCTGTTTTTCTCTTCCTCTCTGTCTTTCTGTCTGTTTTTCTCTTCCTCTCTGTCTTTCTGTCTGTTTTTCTCTTCCTCTCTGTCTTTCTGTCTGTTTTTCTCTTCCTCTCTGTCTTTCTGTCTGTTTTTCTCTTCCTCTCTGTCTTTCTGTCTGTTTTTCTCTTTCGCTCTGTCTTTCTGTCTGTCTGTCTTTCCCTACTGTCTTTCTCTTTGTCTTCCTCTCTGTCTTTCTTTGTCTTCCTCTCTGTCTTTCTGTCTGTTTTTCTCTTTCGCTCTGTCTTTCTGTCTGTCTGTCTTTCCCTAATGTCTTTCTCTTTGTCTTCCTCTCTGTCTTTCTTTCTCTTCCTCTCTGTCTTTCTGTCTGTTTTTCTCTTTCGCTCTGTCTTTCTGTCTGTCTGTCTTTCCCTACTGTCTTTCTCTTTGTCTTCCTCTCTGTCTTTCTGTCTGTTTTTCTCTTCCTCTCTGTCTTTCTGTCTGTTTTTCTCTTCTCTCTTTCTCTCTGTCTTTCTGTCTGTTTTTCTCTTCCTCTCTGTCTTTCTGTCTGTTTTTCTCTTCCTCTCTGTCTTTCTGTCTGTTTTTCTCTTCCTCTCTGTCTTTCTGTCTGTTTTTCTCTTCCTCTCTGTCTTTCTGTCTGTTTTTCTCTTCCTCTCTGTCTTTCTGTCTGTTTTTCTCTTCCTCTCTGTCTTTCTGTCTGTTTTTCTCTTCCTCTCTGTCTTTCTGTCTGTTTTTCTCTTCCTCTCTGTCTTTCTGTCTGTTTTCTCTTCCTCTCTGTCTTTCTGTCTGTTTTTCTCTTCCTCTCTGTCTTTCTGTCTGTTTTTCTCTTTCGCTCTGTCTTTCTGTCTGTCTGTCTTTCCCTACTGTCTTTCTCTTTGTCTTCCTCTCTGTCTTTCTGTCTGTTTTTCTCTTTCGCTCTGTCTTTCTGTCTGTCTGTCTTTCCCTAATGTCTTTCTCTTTGTCTTCCTCTCTGTCTTTCTTTCTCTTCCTCTCTGTCTTTCTGTCTGTTTTTCTCTTTCGCTCTGTCTTTCTGTTGGTCTGTCTTTCCCTACTGTCTTTCTCTTTCTCTCCGTCTTTCTCGTTTACTCTGTCTTTCTTTCTGTCTGTCTTTATCTCTCTTTCTTTCTTTCTTTGTCTGTCTTGCTTTCTCTCTGTCTTTCATTCTTTCTGTCAAACTTTCTCTTTCTGTCTGTCTGTCTGTCTCTCTTTCTTGGTATTTCTGTCTGTCTGTCTTCCTGTCTTTTTCTCTCTCTTTCCCTCTCTCTTGTACACACACAGCACACACAAACCACACAAATAGACAAATACACACACACAGCACACACATTACACCCACACTGTAGGTAAATCATTATGACTTGGTGACAGAGGCAGCCTGCATAGGTCATTCTCAATGAGAATGTCTCGAGTCATTATGTTTAATTACACAGACAAGATGTCTGGGAGTGAAGTCAGGACTTTGTTGAGGAGAGACTGGGTTATGTTGTTGAGGGAAACGAATCAATGGTCATGGATTCTGAGGGTGTTTAGTCACATTTAAGAAATGGGTGCTATGTGAAACAGTTCAACTGTCAGGAAGTCATAGAGCTGAGTTGAACTTATTACAGTAATTGTACTGTAATTGTACTGTTCCTGGAGTGCCACAGGTACAGCTAGGTACCACACTTGGCCACACTTGTTCCAGCTAGGTACCACACTTGAACAACTGAGCTAATTGATCAGTTCAGTTCAGCACACCTTATCTTCCAGGTCGATTTAAATCAAAAACATGAAGTGCCTGCGGCACTCCAGGACCAGAGTTACCTACCTCTACGGCACTCCAGGACCAGAGTTACCTACCTCTACGGCACTCCAGGACCAGAGTTACCTACCTCTACGGCACTCCAGGACCAGAGTTACCTACCTCTACGGCACTCCAGGACCAGAGTTACCTACCTCTACGGCACTCCAGGACCAGAGTTACCTACCTCTACGGCACTCCAGGACCAGAGTTACCTACCTCTACGGCACTCCAGGACCAGAGTTACCTACCTCTACGGCACTCCAGGACCAGAGTTACCTACCTCTACGGCACTCCAGGACCAGTTACCTACCTCTACGGCACCACTCCAGGACCAGAGTTACCTACCTCTACGGCACTCCAGGACCAGAGTTACCTACCTCTACGGCACTCCAGGACCAGAGTTACCTACCTCTACGGCACTCCAGGACCAGGGTCCTCTGGCATGCCTCACCCCTGACCAACCCACCCCTTATCCCAGACAAACTCACTCCTCATCCCCAGACCAACCCACCCCTCATCCCAGACAAACCCACCCCTCATCCCAGACAAACCCACCCCTCATCCCAGACAAACCCACTCCTCATCCCAGACAAACCCACCCCTTACCCAAGACCCACCCACCTCTCACCACCAGACACCCCTTAACCCAGACCAACCCACCCCTCATCCCAGACAAACCCACCCCTCATCCCAGACAAACCCACCCCTCATCCCAGACAAACCCACCTCTCGCCACCAGACACCCCTTAACCCAAACCAACCCACCCCTCATCCCAGACAAACCCACCCCTCATCCCAGACAAACCCACCCCTTACCCAAGACCCACCCACCTCTCACCACCAGACACCCCTTAACCCAGACCAACCCACCACACAACCGCTAAGACAACTGCTGTGGTCACATCAACATCAGGTTGGTGTTTTTTGTCATCAGATCATGCTGGAATGTGAGGCAAACATAGTGTTGTTCTTGCCCATGGATGTACATTTGAAGTCAGAAATGTACATACACCTTCGTCAAATACATTTAAACTCAGTTTTTCACAATTCCTGACATTTAATCCTAGTACAAATTCCCTGTCTTAGGTATAAGAATGTAAAATGTCAGAATAATATTAGAGAGAATGATTTATTTCAGATTTGAATTCTTTCATCACATTCCCAGTGGGTCAGAAGTTTACATACTCTCAATTCGTATTTGGTAGCATTGTCTTTAAATTGTTTAACTTGGGTCAAACTTTTCGGGCAGCCATCCACAAGCTTCCCACAAAGAGTTGGGTGAATTTTGGCCCATTCCTCCTGACAGAGCTGGTGTAACTGAGTCAGTATTGAAGACCTCCTTGCTCGCACACGCTTTTTCAGTTCTGCCCACAAATTTTCTATAGGATTGAGGCCAGGGCTTTGTGATGGCCACTCTTAATACCATGATGTTGTTGTCCTTAAGCCCTTTTGCCACAACTTTGGAAGTATGCTTGGGGTCATTGTCCATTTGGAAGACCCACCAAGCTTTAACTTCCTGACTGATGTCTTGAGATGTTGCTTCAATATATCCACAGAATTTTCCTGCCTCATGATGCCATATATTTTGTGATGTGCACCAGTCCCTCCTGCAGCAAAGCACCCCCACAACATGATGCTGCCACCCCCGTGCTTCACGGTTGGGATGTGGTTCTTCGGCTTGCAAGCCTCCCACTTTTTCCTCCAACCATAACAATGGTCATTATGGCCAAACAATTCTATTTTTGTTTCATAAGACAAGAGGACATTTCTCCAAAAAGTACAATCTTTGTCCCCATGTGCAGTTGCAAACCGTAGTCTGGCTTTTTTATGGCGATTTTGGAGCAGTGGCTTCTTCCTTACTGAGCGGCGTTTCAGGTTATGTCGATATAGGACTCGTTTTACTGTGGATATAGATACTTCTGTACCTGTTTCCATCAGCATCGTCACAAGGTCCTTTGCTGTTGTTCTGGGATTGATTTGCACTTTTCGCACCAAAGTACATTCATCTCTAGGAAACAGAACGCGTCTCCTTCCTGAGCGGTATAACAGCTGCGTGGTCCCATGGTGTTTATACTTGCGTACTATTGTTTGTACAGATGAACGTGGTACCTTCAGGCGTTTGGAAATTGCTCCCAAGGATGAACCAGACTTGTGGAGGTCTACAATTTCTTTCTGGGGTCTTGGCTGATTTCTTTTGATTTACCCATGATGTCAAGCAAAGAGGCACTTAGTTTGAAAGTAGGCCTTGAAATACATCTGCAGGTACACCTCCAATTGACTCAAATGATGTCAATAAGCCTATCAGATGCTTCTAAAGCCATGACATCATTTTCTGGAATTTTCCAAGCTGTTTAAAGGCACAGTCAATTAAGTGAATGTAAACTTCTGACCCGCTGGAATTGTGATACAGTGAATTATAAGTGAAATAATCTGTCTGTAAACAATTCTTGGAAAAATGACTTGTGTCATGCACAAAGTAGATGTCCTAACCGACTTGCCAAAACTGTAGTTTGTTAACAAGACATTTGTGGATTGGTTGGAAAACGAGTTTTAACTGTAACTACAATTCCTCTGCTTCCATCTTTTTGTAATTTACGCTTTGGTTATGATAATCTACCTGTTTATCATTCGAATGGAATGTCAATCTGGTACAAACCTTTATTCCCTTAAAACATAGCTCTTCTTGTGTGTAATTGCCAATATTGATGGGAGGAGGTGAAAGAAACGACCACACATTGAAGCGCAAACTGATGTGACAGAGTGACCATTTATGAGGCTTTCTTCCTATTGCCGCACTTCTCCATGGCCTTGACTTACTCCTTGGTGACTCACTTCCTGTTGGAGTGGCACAGGCTGCTCTATACACTGTCCCTGTCTAACACTGTCCCTGTCCAACATTGTCCCTGTCCAAAGCATGTCATCAGGATAAGGATTACCAGCTCCACTATATACTCCAAAACTTTAAAACAGTCAGATGGTGAATTTGATCTACAGGTAACTGCCAAAAAAAGGAAAAACTTGAGTAAATGAGGGATAAAAAGTATGTTGAAAGCAGCTGCTTCCACACAGGTGTGATTCCTCAGTTAATTAAGTGATTAATACTGAACAAAAATATAAACGCAACATGTGAAGTGTTGGTCCCATGTTTCATGAGCTGAAGTAAAATATCTCAGAAATGTTCAATTTGCAGAAAAAGCTTATTTCTCAACATCAAAACATTGCACACATTTCTTTGCATCCCTGTTAGTGAGCATTTCTTCTTTGCCAAGATAATCCATCCACCTGACAGGTGTGGCATATCAAGACGCTGATTAAACAGTATGATCATTATATGGTGGCAGGAAGCCTAGTGGTTAGAGCGTTGGTCAAGGTTGCAAGATCGAATCCCCGAGCTGACAAGGTAAAAATCTGTTGTTCTGCCCCTGAACAAGGCAGTTAAACCACTGTTCCTAGGCCGTCATTGAAAATAAGAATTTGTTCTTAACTGACTTGCCTAGTAAAATAAGCAGGTGCATCTTGTGCTGGGGACAATAAAAGGCCCCTCTAAAATGTGCAGTTTTTTCATGCCACATATGTCTAAGGTTTTGAGGGAGCCCACAATTTGCATGCTGACTACAGGAATGCCCACCAGAGCTGTTGCCAGAGAATTGAATGTTCACTTCTCTACCATTTTATTTGAACTTTATTTAACTAGGCAAGTCAGTTAAGAACCAATTCTTATTTTCAATGACAGCCTAGGAACAGTGGGTTAACTGCCTGTTCAGGGGCAGAACGACAGATTTGTACCTTGTCAGCTTGGGGGTTTGAACTTGCAACCTTCCAGTTACTAGTACAACACTCTAACTTGACTTGGCAACCGGTCAGGATGCTTTCGATGGTGCAGCTATAGAACACATGCCAAATCTTTTCAGTCACCTGAGGGGGAAAAGGTGTTGTCGTGGCCTCGTCACGACTGTCTTGGTGTCTTTGGACCATGATAGTTTGTTAGTGATGTGGCCACCAAGGAACTTGAAGCTCTCGATCCGCTCCATAAGAGGCCCATGTTAATGGGGGATTGTTCGGCACCCTTTTCCTGTAGTTCACAATCAGTTCCTTTGTCTTGCTCACATTGAGGGGGAGGTTGTTGTCCTGGTACCACACTGCCAGGTCTCTGACCTGCTCCCTATAGACCTGCTCCCTAAAGTCTCATCATTGTCGGTGATCAGGCCTAACACTGTTTTGTCATCAACAAACTTAATGATGGTGTTTGAGTCGTGCTTGGCCATGCAGTCATGGGTGAACAGGGAGTACCTGAGGGGACTAAGCACTCACCCCTGAGGGGCCCCAGTGTTGTGTTGTTGCCTACCCTTACCACCTGAGGGTGGCCCATCAGGAAGTCCAGTTGCAGAGGGAGGTGTTTAGTCCCAGGATCCTTAGCTTAGTGATGAGCTTTGTGGGCACTATGGTGTTGAATGCTGAGCTGTAGTCAATGAATAGCATTCTCACATAGGATTTCCTTTCGTCCAGGTGGGAAAGAGCAGTATGGAGTGCAATTGAGATTGCTTCATCTGTGGATCTGTTGGGGCGGTATACGAATTGGAGTGGGTCTAGGGTTTCCGGGATGATGATGCTGATGTAAGTCATGACCAGCCTTTCAAAACACTTCATGGCTACCGATGTGAGTGCTACAGGGCAGTAGTCATTTAGGCAGGTTGCCTTTGCTTCCTTGGGCACAGGGACTATTGTGGTCTGCTTGAAACATGTAGATATTACAGACTCAGTCAGGGAGAGGTTGAAAATGCCAGTTGTTCTGTGCATCCTGGTAATCTGTCTGGCCCCGTGGCCTTGTGAATATTGACCTGTTTAAAGGTCTTGATCACACAGCCATCTCCTCATGTTTCAGCATGATAATGCATGGCCCCATGTCACAAGGATCTGTACATAATTACTGGAAGCTGAAAATGTCCTAGTTCTTCCATGGCCTGCATACTTACCAGACATGTCACCCATTGAGCATGTTTGGGATGCTCTGGATCAATGTGTACGACAGCGTGTTCCAGTTCCCGCCAATATCCAGCAACTTCGCATAGCCATTCAAGAGGAGTGGGACAACATTCCACAGGCCACAATCAACAGCCTGATCAACTCTATGCGAAGGAGATGTATCATGCTGCATGAGGCAAATGGTGGTCACACCAGATACTGACTGCTTTTCTGATCCACACCCTACTTTTTTTAAGGTATCTGTGACCAACAGATGCATATCTGTCTCAGGTATGTGAAATCTATAGATTAAGGCCTAATGCATTTATTTCAATTAACTGATTTCCTTATAAACTGTAACTCAGTAAATCTTTGAAATTGTTGTATGTTGCATTTATATTTTTTATTCAGTGTACATCCCATCATGATTAGGGTATTGTATAAAAATGCCCAGTTGCCCATTATTTGGGCTAGCATGGCTAGAAGAAGAGCTCTCTGACTTTTTAAGAGGAGTCTCAAAGAAGCAGAGGGGGTTTAAAGGGTGTGTTTGTGTAGTAGTGTGTGTGCGTGCGTGTACGTGTCCGTGTGTGCGCACGTGCGTGTGTGTCTCAGTCACTTATGGGAGATTCTAGAGAGGTGCCTGAGACAGCATTTTCCACCACCATCAACAAACATTAGACAATGGAATTTCTCATGAAAGAATGGTGTCAAATCTTTCCAGTAGAGTTCCAGACACTTCCAGACAGTCAAATCTAGGACTGTTCTGGTGGCTCGTGGTGGCCCAACTCCTATAAATACACTTTATGTTGCCATTTTCATTATTATACAGTTACCTGTATATTCACACATTTGACTTGAACATTTCAGAGAATCCTCAATAAACGTCAACACAGTCAGAAAATGGTACAACATTTGGACACGTTTATGTCTTTGGACACACATTAAACAATGGTAAAATGTTACTTGATTAGTTGATATTGTTGTTGTTTTGTTGTAGTTGCTGAACCAACACTCTTACCAATTCATTTAGCCTTTGTAGGTTTAAGACATTTTACAAAGTGAGAGAATGAATGATCATCATTACACTTCCAGTGAAAATCTCACAATACATTACTGCTTCATTCCATAACACAGACAACTAAAATGTCATCAGAAAATCTCAACAATATTGTATACGGTCAGGTATTCCCAAACTGGGGTATGCAATGCCGTCGCCAAATAGAAATGTGATTCAGATTTATTTTCCAACAGGGCTATACATCTGGGTGTTTTTCTCTCTCACCTGTGTAGCCTTGTTTCACTGCCAAAAATAAAATGAAACCATCTAGTGTTCAGCAAAATAACAACACAATATCAAATACAGGTAGTGTAGTCGAATAATGAACTTCCAATCAAATTAACTGTTACTCTCTCGCGGGACGTAGCTGCTGCTCATGTTGGTATCTGTACTGATGGCGCAGAAGTCATGACAGGGACAGTGTTGTGGTAATGTACGTACAAGCAGTTGGCTACACTGCAGCATCCACCGAGAGGCTCTTGCTGCCAAGTGAACGCCTGACAGCTTGAAAGATGTTTTGGACATTACAGTGAAAATTGTTAACTTTGTTTTCTGCATTATGTAATGCAGCGACCATGTAACACTTTTACAACATACAGAGAAGTGCGCTGGTTATCAAGGGGCAAAGTATTGACACGTTTTTTTTGAGTTGAGAAACGAGCTTAAAGTTTTCTTTACTGACCATAATTTTCACTTGTTTGACCGCTTGCATGAGGATGAGTTTCTCACACGACTGGCCTATCTGGGTGAGAGAGACCTCAAGCTTACGGACAAAGTCAAATGTGAAAAAGCGAAGCATCTGAGTGAGTTGAGTGTGCAATTACGCAGGTACTTTCCCGAAACAAATGACACAAACAACTGGATTCGTTATCCCTTTCATGCCCTGCCTCCAGTCCACTTACCGATATCTGAACAATGAGCCTCATCAAAATTGCAACAAGCCGTTCTGTGTAAATTTAATTGAATTAGAAGCCACTGACAGATTTCTGGATTGGGCTGCGCTCAGAGATCCCTGCCTTGCCAAATCGCGCTGTTAAAACACTGATTTCCTTTACAACCAAGTAGGTATGTGAGAGTGGAATCTCGGCCCTCACTAGCATGAAAACTAAATACAGGCACAGACTGTGTGTGGAAATTGATTTAAGACTGAGACTCTCTCCAATTACAACCCAACATTGCAGAGTTATGTGCATCCTTTCAAGCACACCCTTCTCATTAACCTGTGGTAAGTTATTCACAATTTTCGATGAAAAAATAAGGTTTTATATGTAAGATGGTTAAATAAAGAGAAAAATTATTATTATTATTTGTTCCCTGGTCTTATAAGAGCTTCCCATGAGCCGGGTTGTGACAAACACTCATTCTTATGTTTAATAAATGTATTGTATAGTGTGTGTGTGGGGCAGGCTTACAATAATGGCAAAAAACAACATTTGAGAGTGCGCTGACCCTGGTGCTAGAGGGGGTACAGCTGACCCTGGTGCTAGAGGGGGTACTATACTATACTAACTAGCACCAGGGTCAGCGCACTCTCAAATGTTGTTTTTTGCCATTATTGTAAGCCTGCCACACACGCACTATACGATACAATACGATGCAGCTGGAGGTTGAACGTTTGAAGGGGTACGGGACTATAAAAAGTTTGGGAACCACTGGTATACAGTATTATAGTTCAATATACAACAAATCCACAGATTGTCATTAATACATTTTTCAGATGATGCCAACATATTGTCAACATTTTTGTTGGTAAGATATATTTTAAAAAGTACAAACTGATATCTAAAATATCGTAAGAATTTTTGGGGTTGAAATGATATATCTGTAATATACACTCACCGGCCAGTATATTAGACACCACCCTTTTCACCAAAATTGATTGCTCCTACACACAGTGAGTCACGTTGCCGTGGCTTGTTATATAAAGCAGGTAGACAGGCATCGAGGCATTCAGGTACTGTTCAGTTGAACGTTAGAATTGGCAAAACTAGTGACCTAAGCAACTTTGAATGTGGTATGATCATCGGTGCCAGGCGCACCGGATCCAGTATAATAGAAATGACCGCACTCCTGGGCTTTTCATGCATGACAGTGTCTATGGTTTATCGAGAATAGTAGCGATTAAAAAAAATAACATCTAGTCAGCGGCAGTCCTGTTGGCGAAGACAGCTCGTTGATGAGAGGTCGAAGGAGAATGGCAAGAATCGTGCAAGCTAACAGGCGGGCCACAAACAGACAAATAACGGTGCAGTACAACAGTGGGGTGCAGAGCGGCATCTCAAAATGCCCAACTCGTTGATCCTTGTCATGGATGGGCTATTGCAGACGATCACACCGGGTTCCACTCCTATCAGCTGAAAACAAGGAGAAGCGGCTCCATTTGGCACTTGATCACTAACACTGGACAATTGAGGAGTGTAAAAATATGGCCTGGAACATGACAGTGAGTTCAGTTTGAGTGGCCTGGTCACTCAGTCCCCAGACCTCCACCCAATAGAGCAGAATATCCTTGGGATGAGATGGAATTAACGTATCGCCGTCCAATCCGCAGCAACTGCGTGATGCCATCACGTCTGCAAGGACAAACATCCCTGTGGAACTCTTCTGACGCCATGTAGAATGCCCCAAATAATTCAGGCCATTCTGGATCCAAAGGGGGTGTCCGACCCGGTACTAGATGGTAAATAATAGACTGGCCAGTGACTGTATATTCCAGTGTTTCTTTATGTGTGCTTGTGTTGAAGCCCACTGTTCTCCTTGACTCTGTTAATTGACTGTAATTCAAAGAGGCCTCCCACTGAGTTGAGTGATGGGGCAAAGACAGCACTCAGAGCTCAACCTTACTTTGGAGCCAGAAGAAAAAAAAGAGTTGTTGTTTATGTAACCCATCTATGGTTATGTAAACCGTCTCTGGTTGTGTAACCCATCTGTAGGTACAGTAGTGTGCTCATTAAGTTAAGGAAAACAAGTTGTCAAGCTCTCAAAATAACAACACAAAGGAGAGAAACAGATATTTACAAAAGCAATGTTTTGTCCAATCAGACCAAAGGCTCTATTCTGGAGTAACAGTAGTGTTTGATTTAGTGTCTTACAGTAGTGGAGAGCGGGGTATGTTGGGATCTTTTACATTTAACATCACTACGTCAAATGAAATATTGTTTTTTTATTTCTAATAAAGATATATGCATATATTTCCAGATGTTGTGACATAATCAGAATTCACGTAGCCATAATAATTTTGAAAACATAGCTTGTCCTAAAACAGTGTTCTCTTGGTATGGCGTAAACAGAGCATAGGAACAGGGTAAGCATAGGGACATATTTCTTGGTATGACACTTGGTACTTTTTAAAGCACTTTTAACATAGGCTCAGACCCTGGTGTAACCTCATATGCCTTGCATTACGTCTGAGAAGAAAACACTTCAATTGTGGCCTAGAGGTGGCCGAACCCAACTGATGAAGGCATTTTTCATCATTTGAAAATCACATGAATATGAAGTCTCTTCAAAATACTATGTATATTATGCATAAAACTTACAAAATGTAATCATCATTTGTATTGGCTCAACTTACCCCTGGTAAAATGGCACAATTTACCCCAAAGCAACACTTTTTACTATATTAGCTCACATTGCTACAAAGATGCACTTTCATGCAAAATTTAGGACCACATATTGTAGCTTCTATGGACCCCAACTGATGTATAAAACAGTTTTAAAATGACCTACTTTGGTTTAGATACAAGCATCATGAAACCTGTAAGACAATACATTTATTTGACTTTGTGAAAATCTGTAATTTTTTGGGACCTAACTTGCTTACCATTTTTTCCATGTGGTTTCTTCCTTCACACAGACTTCCTACATATTTAGTAACATGATTTATTTTGTGTATGGTTTCCTAGACATACCTCACTCTCCCCTACAGTACAGCTTCCTGGGAATTGGCTGCCACCTAATAACATAGCATTTAGCTTCTCAATTTACAACAACTCTGTACAGTGTAGCAAGGATTATGAACAAGAAGTAAACATGTAGTTCTTCACTAGATGCTATTTGATATATATATATTTTTTTAAGTTGGTAGAAATACTGCCTCTACATAGATGATGATTTTTCCCAGTATTCTTTCCCCATTGTGGGGTTAACAGGTTAAATCCACACAGGCCCAGTGCGTGTTGGTCACTGCAATGTGCAGTAGAAAGCCTGCTAGGATGGTGTGGTGGAGACATGTGGCCCCAGTGTCTCGGTGCTGAGGGACCTGAGGGGAATGCAGCAGACAGGGCTTCCTTCTGAGAGGACTAATATCTCAAATATGTTTTCCTGACATCTACTGTATCTAGTGTACCAGATCATTTCTTTAGCTTACCCTGTTTCAGATGAATCATTTATTTAGTCTACCCTGTTTCTTTAGTCTACACTGTTTCTCTATTCTACCCTGTTTCAGATGAATCATTTCTTTAGTCGACCCTGTTTCGGGTTAATCATTTATTTAGTCTACCCTGTTTCTTTAGTCTACACTGTTTCTCTATTCTACCCTGTTTCAGATGAATCATTTCTTTAGCCTACCCTGTTTCAGATGAATCATTTCTTTAGCCTACCCTGTTTCAGATGAATCATTTCTTTAGCCTACCCTGTTTCAGATGAATCATTTCAGAAAATATTCTCTACTTTTAATTGCTTGACAGTAAATACCTTTAAAAAGACTCCAAACGCTTCAGATTTATGGGGTCTATTAAATGTTTACAAAATGTTTGTTTTGTTCTGCTTTATTCTACTTTTTGTACTCAAATCATTTTGCCAAGGGTAGAAATACACTGAACACATTTCCATTGAAGGGTTATATAGTTTGCTGCTCATTGTATCGTTCCAAATATATACATTGCCTTGTATGTACAGTATCTAAATTCCCAGAGGTCTATTTCTGTAAAGCTGCAAAGTATAGTTCCATTTGGACACATTTTATATGCAAATATAGTCTTTTTTTTATAGTAGTGTTAATGAACTTTACAACATAATACTATGTAAAATATAGTTTCTCCCAGTTTTATATTACAGAATGTTGTACATGTGGTCTGCACATGGAGCCAGGTTGGATATTAGCCTGATGACTGGATGAGAGGGAGTAGAGGAGAGGGGGGTCATCCAAGGCAAGGATCCCCTCACAGGGGGGTCATCCAAGGCAGGGATCCTCTAAGAGGGGGGTCACCCAAGGCAAGGAGGCTCTCAGGGTGCGGTCATCCAAGGCAAGGAGCTCCTCAGTGGAACCTCTGGACTGCAACATACCTTGGGTCACGTCTTCTGTCCCGGACCTCAATCTAAAGGCAAGAAAAAAGTATCCCAGCAGTACATCATGTAAGGATATTGAAATAATACACATTATATATAAACCTTTTACAATAAACAACAAGATAGTGCTTGGAGCTTATTCTGACAAACATATATTGTACAAGATGGGAGTAATGGGGCTAACACACTTATCCATAGAGACAAACACTGCCAAGGATACCTCTACAACACTACACAACAGCCCTGCACAACAACCAAAGACCACGGTGTACAAAGTCATGACACTGTTAACTGTTTACTTACAAAGTCACTTACCTTGGACACAGCGAAATCTGCAAGAACAAAGTCAAATATTATTGTACGCAGGATGTAATTAATTGTACAGAACTCAACATATTACACATGGTATAATCTCTATCAGTGAGTTAGTGCAAGGTTAATCAGATGAGCGATGAGAGAGACACGGCAGAGTAGGCTATATCCCACTGGAGTCTGGTGAGTAACCATGGAAACCACTCCAGAGAGCATGGTACAAAGAAATCCTATTTTCCAACCAAATGATGTAATCCTCTGATCTGACAGTTGACAACATCATGAGGGGTCTATTACATTTCTGTAAGAATGAGTTAGAAGACTTCTAACAATGTTCTGACGTCAGTCTCTTCAAAAGTCCCCTGAATGAACATCTCCCTGTTCTGATCAGTCAATATGGACAGACCAGTCTGATGCAATCCTGTGCAAACAGTGAGAACAGACTTTGGGTGGACATTCCTACCCTCTTTCATGCAGTTCCATGGTGAGTGCAATAGGCTACACTAACTGAATTACAATACCAGATCCTATTTTATCATTACGACAATATGTCAACTACGAGGGCTGGTTGTGCAATCTCTTGTCTATATAGAGGAAAACACATCTGACTTTGGAAATCAACGTCCATTTAGTGTTGATTAATTATAGATGGGTTTTGGTGATTGCTTGTGTGTGTCTGAAATGACACCATATTCCTGAGTGCACTACTTTTGACAAGAACCCAATGTATAGAGAAAAGAGAGCCATTTCACACATAGACTTGGTCTAAAACCATCCTTCACCTTTATTGTTGTCAGCCTTGAGTTCCTCCAGGAACATGTCGTTCTGCCTGTTCCCCAAAACGAAGGCCAGGAAGGACAGGATCAGGGCGTCCAGGATGCCCATAATAGCCAGGATATAAGCCCAGCGGACAGAGCAGTTACCCAGCGTATACTTCCCCGTCTCCTCCCCACACAGGTCCCGCACCACCTCCGCATCCCAGCCGCTCGGAAAGATTATACAGCCCAACACCAGGCATACAGCTGGGGGAGACAGAAGAGAGAGAGAGAGAGAGAGAGTACGTTGGAAGCTGTAGTCTATGGAAAACAAAGATACATGATTCAAATTAAGGTAAGTTAAACTTTATTCTATAATTGAAATCAAAAGGCCAGTCACAGCAAGTACAAATACAGCGTAGGCAATGGGTGTTGGATAACAAAACGCAACTGTAATTGCAATAATGTTTTATAACAGACATGGTGGAGACATAGTGGAGACATGGTGGAGACATAGTGGAGACATGGTGGAGACATAGTGGAGACATGGTGGAGACATGGTGGAGACATGGTGGAGACATGGTGGAGGTGGAGACATGGTGGAGACATGGTGGGGACATGGTGGAGACATAGTGGAGACATGGTGGAGACATAGTGGAGACATGGTGGAGACATGGTGGAGACATGGTGGGGACATGGTGGAGACATGGTGGGGACATGGTGGAGACATGGTGGGGACATGGTGGAGACATAGTGGAGACATGGTGGAGACATGGTGGGGACATAGTGGAGACATAGTGGAGACATGGTGGAGACATGGTGGAGACATAGTGGAGACATGGTGGAGACATGGTGGAGACATAGTGGAGACATGGTGGGGACATGGTGGAGACATAGTGGAGACATGGTGGAGACATGGTGGGGACATGGTGGAGACATGGTGGAGACATGGTGGAGACATAGTGGAGACATGGTGGAGACATGGTGGAGACATGGTGGAGACATGGTGGAGACATGGTGGGGACATGGTGGAGACATGGTGGGGACATGGTGGAGACATAGTGGAGACATGGTGGAGACATAGTGGAGACATGGTGGAGACATGGTGGAGACATGGTGGAGACATGGTGGAGGTGGAGACATGGTGGAGACATGGTGGGGACATGGTGGAGACATACATGGAGACATGGTGGAGACATGGTGGAGACATGGTGGAGACATGGTGGAGACATGGTGGAGGTGGAGACATAGTGGAGACATGGTGGAGACATAGTGGAGACATAGTGGGGACATGGTGGAGGTGGAGACATGGTGGAGACATAGTGGAGACATGGTGGAGACATGGTGGAGGTGGAGACATAGTGGAGACATGGTGGAGGTGGAGACATGGTGGAGACATGGTGGAGACATAGTGGAGACATGGTGGAGACATAGTGGAGACATGGTGGAGACATGGTGGAGACATGGTGGAGACATGGTGGAGGTGGAGACATGGTGGATACATGGTGGAGACATGTTGGAGACATAGTGGAGACATGGTGGAGACATGGTGGAGACATATTGGAGATATAGTGGAGACATGGTGGAGACATAGTGGGGACATGGTGGAGGTGGAGACATAGTGGGGACATGGTGGAGGTGGAGACATAGTGGAGACATGGTGGAGACATGGTGGAGACATATTGGAGACATGGTGGAGACATGATGGAGACATAATGGAGACATAGTGGAGACATGGTGGAGACATGGTGGAGACATGGTGGAGACATGGTGGAGACATGGTGGAGACATAGTGGAGACATGGTGGAGACATGGTGGAGACATGGTGGAAACATAGTGGACACATAGTGGAGACATAGTGGAGACATGGTGGAGACATGGTGGAGACATGGTGGAGACATGGTGGAGATATAGTGGAGACATGGTGGAGACATGGTGGAGACATGGTGGAGATATAGTGGAGACATGGTGGAGACATGGTAGAGACATGGTGGAGACATAATGGAGACATGGTGGAAACATAACCATCCACATCGCTCCAGCCAAATGCCAAGCCCACTATCATTTCTTCTCCACCATGATTCTGGATTTGCCTCCTTCCCTGACGACTTCTAAAATGCGAACACATTCTGACCATTCTGATTGGTCCCAGAAACCGATGACGTTATCAGCTTCAAAACTCTTCAAAACTTCAAAATCGCTGATTAATTTGTGTTGTACAACGCCTGTAATTTTGATGTCACGCAAACGACTTCTAAGAAAACAGATTTAGACTGAATGTATGCATCTATCGACAGAGCAGCAGATTCAGGATATATTCAGGATGAGTCGTCAGAAAAGAAGACATAAGCCTTGACATTATGAAGCCATGAGTCACTATTCCTTGAGTGAGAGAGTAAGTAAGATCCCTGTTCTTGGCTCTCAGGGAGTTGGTGGGGTGGAACAGGATATTTTCTGCTGATGTTCCTACTGCTTTTTATCTTTCAGCTCTGGGTCTCTGAGTCCCCACCTCTCTCTCATTCTCCTGTCCCTCAGTCCCTGAATCGCCCGCCCCTGCCTTGCTGCTGCTGCTTCCACTGCTGAGCTCACTCCAATCTCTCTGCTGATGTCATAGTAGTGAGCCTGTAAGACAGCCTCTTATATGCACAATACTGCTGAGCAGAGCCAAACACTGGGCCTCCCATCATTACCAAACACACAGCCTCCCATATGCACAATACTGCTGAGCAGAGCCAAACACTGGGCCTCCCATCATTATCAAACACTGGGCCTCCCATCATTACCAAACACACAGCTTCCCATATGCAAAATACTGCTGAGCAGAGCCAAACACTGGGCCTCCCATCATTACCAAACACTGCGCCTCCCATATGCACAATACTGCTGAGCAGAGCCAAATACTGGGCCTCCCATCATTACCAAACACTGGGCCTCCCATCATTACCAAACACACGGCCTCCCGTCATTACCAAACACACGCCCTCCCGTCATTACCAAACACTGGGCCTCCCATATGCACAATACTGCTGAGCAGAGACAAACATTACCAAACACACGGCCTCCCGTCATTACCAAACACAAGGCCTCCCGTCATTACCAAACACACGGCCTCCCATCATTACCAAATACAAGGCCTCCCGTCATTACCAAACACAAGGCCTCCCGTCATTACCAAACACACGGCCTCCCGTTATTACCAAATACAAGGCCTCCCGTCATTACCAAACACTGGGCCTCCCGTCATTACCAAACACTGGGCCTCCCATCATTACCAAATACACAGCCTCCCATCATTACCAAATACACAGCCTCCCGTCATTACCAAACACACGGCCTCCTGTCATTAGCTCCCATCATTAGCTCCCGAGTGGTGCAGTAGTCTAAGACAATGCATCTCAGTGCAAGAGGCGTCACTGCAGTACCTGGTTTGAATCAAGACTGCATCACATCTGGCTGTGATTGGGAGTCCCATAGGGTGGCGCACAATTGGCCCAGCGTCGTCTGAGTTTGACCGGGGTAGGCCGTCATTGTGAATAAGAATTTGTTCTTAACTGACTTGCCTGGTTAAATAAAATTACCAAACAGCTCATCCATCAATGGAAAATTCTGGTTGATAAAGATGGCATTATGCAACCGCAGACAAATGCACAGAAAGACAGACAGACAGAGAGATGAAAAGACACGACTGAAACTCTCCAATAATAACTTTGCTAAATGTAGACAAGCCTGTACTAAATTTTGACTATAATAGATATTCTAATTTACACCCCCTCCCCTCTCCCGGTGTGCATTCTCAAGGGCTCTTCTTTTCCCAACATGTTTGGATAACAGTCATTTGCTGCCTGTAGAGAGGATGCCTTTGAGGTGAAACAATACCCTTTTTCTCTGATGCTGTTGTGTTACTAGGACTTGGTGTGTTTCTGGGACTTGGGGTGTTTCTAGGGCTTGGTGTGTTTCTGGGGCTTGGGGTGTTTCTGGGACTTGGTGTGTTTCTGGGGCTTGGGGTGTTTCTAGGGCTTGGTGTGTTTCTGGGGCTTGGTGTGTTTCTGGGGCTTGGTGTGTTTCTGGGGCTTGGGGTGTTTCTAGGGCTTGGTGTGTTTCTGGGGCTTGGGGTGTTTCTAGGGCTTGGTGTGTTTCTAGGGCTTGGTGTGTTTCTAGGGCTTGGTGTGTTTCTAGGGCTTTGTGTGTTTCTGGGGCTTGGTGTGTTTCTGGGACTTGGTGTGTTTCTGGGGCTTGGGGTGTTTCTAGGGCTTGGTGTGTTTCTGGGGCTTGGTGTGTTTCTGGGGCTTGGTGTGTTTCTGGGGCTTGGTGTGTTTCTGGGGCTTGGGGTGTTTCTAGGGCTTGGTGTGTTTCTAGGGCTTGGTGTGTTTCTGGGACTTGGGTGTTTCTAGGGCTTGGGATGTTTTTGGGGCTTGGGGTGTTTTGGGGGCTTGGTGTGTTTCTAGGGCTTGGTGTGTTTCTAGGGCTTGGTGTGTTTCTGGGGCTTGGTGTGTTTCTAGGGCTTGGTGTGTTTCTGGGGCTTGGTGTGTTTTTGGGGCTTGGTGTGTTTTTGGGGCATGGTGTGTTTTTGGGGCTTGGTGTGTTTCTAGGGCTTGGGATGTTTTTGGGGCTTGGGGTGTTTTGGGGGCTTGGTGTGTTTCTAGGGCTTGGTGTGTTTCTAGGGCTTGGTGTGTTTCTGGGGCTTGGTGTGTTTTTGGGGCTTGGTGTGTTTTTGGGGCATGGTGTGTTTTTGGGGCTTCTGTGTTTCTAGGGCTTGGTGTGTTTCTGGGGCTTGGTGTGTTTCTGGGGCTTGGGGTGTTTTTGGGGCTTGGGGTGTTTTTGGGGCTTGGTGGGTTACTAGGGCTTGGTGTGTTTCTAGAGCTTGGTGTGTTTTGGGGCATGGTGTGTTTTTGGGGCTCTGTTCTATAGGAATTGTCTTTCTCCTCCTCGGTCAGCCCTGTAAAGCTTCTCCTGAGGTTTGGTTCACTAGTGAGTAACACTTAGCAGTGTACTAGATCCCTCCCTAGCCTCACCAGGCTGGCTCCCTGGCCTCACGAGCCTCCCTGGCCTCCCCAGCCCCCACCGGCCACTCTGGCCTCCCCAGCCACTCTGGCCTCCCCAGCCCCTCCAGCCCCTTTGGCCTCCCTAGCTCCCCCAGCCTTCATGGCATGCTGGTCTCCACAGTCTCCCTGGCCTACGAGGTCTACCCTGGTCTCCCCAGCCTCCCTGGGAAATGTTGAGTGATTTGAATGTTAAGTAAACGAGCTACAGTTTTGACTTAAATCAGCTTAAAAATCAATGGCAAGATTTTAAAATGGCTTGTATAATTTAAGAATAATGTGCAAGTATTGAACAATCCAGGTGTGCAAAGCTCTTAAGAGACTTACCCAGAAAGATTCACAACTGTAATCACTGCCAAAGGTGATTCTAACAGGTAATGACTCAGGGGTGAGATATGAGATATTTCTGTATTTCATTTTCAATAAAAATGCAAACATTTCTAAAAACATGTTTTCACTTTGTCATTATGGGGTATTGTGTGTAGAGGAGTATGAATAATTTCTAAATGCATTGTAAGTTGCTCTGGATAAGAGCATCTGCAAAATGACTCTAATTTAAATGTAATCCCCCGGCATAAACTCTCCTCTTTTTATTTCTATGTAAACTAACTCTTACAACACCTCCCTTTGCAACCTTATGGAAAACACTTTCACCTGCATGCACTTATACAGAGCAAACCTTCCATAACAAAACCATCAGCTAAAGAGAGATGAACCTGGAGAAGAGTCCCCTAAGTAAGCTGGTGCTGGGGCTCTGTTTACAAACACAAAACAGACCGCCGTAGGCAGACTTGGCTCTCAAGAGAAGACAGGTTATGTGCACACTGCCCACAAAATGCGGTGGAAACTGAGCTGCACTTCCTAACCTCCTGCCAAATGTACGACCATATTAGAAACACATATTTCCTCAGATTACACAGACCCACAAAGAATTAGAAAACAAATCCAATTTTGAGAAACTCCTATACCTATTGGGTGAAATACCTTCACAGCAGCAAGACTGGTGACCTGTCGCCACAAGAAAAGAGCAACCAGTATTTATTTTCCCTTTTGCACTTTAACTACTTACGGATAATATGATATTTGAAATGTATTTATTCTTTTGGAACTTCTGTGAGTGTAATACTTACTTTTAATTGTTTTATTCTTTATTTCACTTTGTTTATTATCTACTTCACTTGCTTAGCCAATGTAAACATGTGTCCCATGCTAATAGAGCCTTAAATGGAAATTGAAAGAGAGCAAGAGAGAGGGAAAGAAAAAGAGAGATAGATGGGGAGAGCGAGAGCGAGAGGAACAGGGGGAACGGGAGATACACATGGGCTATGTTGCTAACGCAGTGGTACAGCGCCATTCTCAAACACACACCCCTTGGGAGCATCCAGCTCTTGTCCATGAAGGGTCCACTGGTGAAGGGAATCCCATTGTACAACAAGCTCTGTTGGTTCAGAGCTTCTCCTCTCATTCAGGCTATGTGAAAGCTGATCCACATTTAGTTTCATTCTATTCCATTCCCCATTGTGTCGACTTGGACTTGTTTTCTATCTGATTAGAGGTCAACCCAAACATGAAACAATTTTCACAGCTCTGCTACCTTCGCCTTAAAGTTTGATCATCCCCTGTCTATTGTCAGGCCTTGTGTGATCAATAAAATACTACAATATACACATCCTGTAGAAACTGCTGCTTCCTTTTCTCTTCTCTCTCTGAAGGCCATGATATATTGGCAACTTTGAGAGGAAATATTGCTGAGTAATTTTGCCAGCAATGGTCAACAGTGTGCAACTGCAGCCCACAATTCGTGGCATTCCTGCATGTGGGCATTCCTGCATCTTCAGGAACACAACCCCCTAAAGCATCCCATTGTTTTCTTCACGAACAATCCCTCCTCGAGAATCCCATTGGTTCCTGCATGAACGACCCCTCGAGCACCCCGTTGGTTCCTATATGAACGCTAGTTAGCGACTCCGCAAGCTAGCACAAGCTAGCACAAGCTAGCACACGGTGTCGACCACAGCCTTCCATCTGTTGTGTCCCGGAGAACTCCTCAGGACTAGATGGCTAAGCTAGCACACAGTGTGCTTTACTCCCACCCTATCCCTTGTATAAGTCTACCAATAATCACTATGTGTGATCCTGATTTAGCCCACTGCAGTAAAATGTTATTTACTGCCGAAAATATCCGTGGTGGTGCGCATGCTAATCTATTACCATGCTAGCCACAACCTATGCTAAGTCAATGGGACAAATAGGCTAATTCGCTAGCTAGCTAGCCATGATTTACAATTAGTTTTAGATTGTTTTTGTATGTTTAACTAGCTGGCTAGCCTGACGAATACCATTTATACTTCCTAGATTAGATTTGTGATGTAAAACGTTTTCTTAATCTAGTTATCTTTATGTCTGCGTTGCCATTGACTTGACTGGCAGTAGGTTGAATGGATGCCCAGGGCAGCGGCAACACCTCTTTGTTGCTTGTTTGCTAGCTGATACATTTCAGTACCGATGTGTCAGTCAACTGGCAACAACAAGCTATAGTAGATTAGTAAATAAATAGGGAAATTGATATGTGCTTCTTCATATGAAATCTATTATTCATGTCCATGTGTACATTGCTCATCATTGCTACAGTGTCTCACCTCACTCCGTTGCCAGCAATATTGCTCATCAATATTACCGCAATGAATTGCCAGTGTATCATGGCCTTAGATGTCAGTTTCAGGACCTTGTTCAGTGCCAGAAACAGGAGTAAGACCCTGAAGTAACTGAACAGGCATATGGTATGCTGCTACATGAATAGCTAGTAGTACACCGAGCAGAGTTCAATTTTTTAGAGAAACAGGGTCAGGAAATCAGTGGAGGGATGAGTTGATGGAGGGAGATGGGAAATAGAGTTGGAAACCACCAGCCCATAGAAATCAGGCTATCCTTTTGTAATTATGTACTGTAGTGGAAATATTACTTCTACTACGCTATTTTTTACTACACTTTCATGGCTCTATGATTTTGTCTGTTTCTATTTTTGTCCGTATGCTCTCCATCCCTGTCGATGTGTTTGGAATGGAATGTGTGATTTCTCCTGCTGCCATCTAACACAGTTGCAGGGCACCCGTGGAAAGACTTAAGGGAGCGGTTGCCGGCTCTGCTGTTCTAGAGCGCTGCTCGGAGAGCGAGAGAGTGGAGCAGGACAGACAGTGCAGAGATCATGTCATATCAACTCACTGAGAAAGAGAGAAAGAAAAGCTGAGTCATTATGTTCTGTCTTGTCGTCTAACTTCTCTGTCCACGATGTAGCTGCAAAGGGAGAATGGGAGAACAGTACAGTTTATGGTTTTGTATATATAACATTGACCTCTCCTGACTAAAGAGGAGAACCATGGGGTATGATGGTAGTCTCAATGGGCACTGGGAGGAGAATCATGGGGTATGATGGTAGTCTCAATGGGCACTGGGAGGAGAATCATGGGGTATGATGGTAGTCTCAATGGGCACTGGGAGGAGAACCATGGGGTATGATGATAGTCCCAATGGGCACTGGGAGGAGAACCATGGGGTATGATGGTAGTCTCAATGGGCACTGGGAGGAGAATCATGGGGTATGATGGTAGTCTCAATGGGCACTGGGAGGAGAACCATGGGGTATGATGGTAGTCTCAATGGGCACTGGGAGGAGAATCATGGGGTATGATGGTAGTCTCAATGGGAACTGGGAGGAGAATCATGGGGTATGATGGTAGTCCCCATGCACATTGGGAGGAGAACCATGGGGTATGATGGTAGTCTCAATGGGAACTGGGAGGAGAATCATGGGGTATGATGGTAGTCCCCATGCACATTGGGAGGAGAATCATGGGGTATGATGGTAGTCTCAATGGGAACTGGGAGGAGAATCATGGGGTATGATGGTAGTCTCAATGGGAACTGGGAGGAGAATCATGGGGTATGATGGTAGTCCCCATGCACATTGGGAGGAGAATCATGGGGTATGATGGTAGTCTCAATGGGAACTGGGAGGAGAATCATGGGGTATGATGGTAGTCTCAATGGGAACTGGGAGGAGAATCATGGGGTATGATGGTAGTCCCCATGCACATTGGGAGGAGAATCATGGGGTATGATGGTAGTCCCCATGCACATTGGGAGGAGAATCATGGGGTATGATGGTAGTCCCAATGGGAACTGGGAGGAGAATCATGGGGTATGATGGTAGTCTCAATGGGAACTGGGAGGAGAATCATGGGGTATGATGGTAGTCCCCATGCACATTGGGAGGAGAATCATGGGGTATGATGGTAGTCCCCATGCACATTGGGAGGAGAACCATGGGGTATGATGGTAGTCCCAATGGGCACTGGGAGGAGAATCATGGGGTATGATGGTAGTCCCAATGGGAACTGGGAGGAGAATCATGGGGTATGATGGTAGTCCCAATGGGCACTGGGAGGAGAATCATGGGGTATGATGGTAGTCCCAATGGGAACTGGGAGGAGAATCATGGGGTATGATGGTAGTCCCAATGGGCACTGGGAGGAGAATCATGGGGTATGATGGTAGTCCCAATGGGAACTGGGAGGAGAATCATGGGGTATGATGGTAGTCCCAATGGGAACTGGGAGGAGAATCATGGGGTATGATGGTAGTCCCCATGCACATTGGGAGGAGAATCATGGGGTATGATGGTAGTCCCCATGCACATTGGGAGGAGAATCATGGGGTATGATGGTAGTCCCCATGCACATTGGGAGGAGAATCATGGGGTATGATGGTAGTCTCAATGGGAACTGGGAGGAGAATCATGGGGTATGATGGTAGTCCCCATGCACATTGGGAGGAGAATCATGGGGTATGATGGTAGTCCCAATGGGCACTGGGAGAAGCAGGTGATCCTCTTATTCCTCTGCCCAGCTCCAGCCCGCTGTTGGCACCACACACTGCCACGGCCCAAACAGCTTATTAAACTAGCATCTCCTCAGTAGTGAGAGAGCATTAGGCCCATAACCAACATTATCAGGCCTCCCATAAGCAACACTATGAGGGCTCTCATAGCCAACACCATCAGGCGTCTCATAGCCAATACCGTCAGGTCTCTCATAGCAAACACTATCAAGCCTCTCATAGCCAACAGTATCAGGCCTTTCATAGCCAACACCATCAGGCCTCTCATAGCCAATACCGTCAGGTCTCTCATAGCAAACACTATCAAACCTCTCATAGCCAACAGTATCAGGCCTTTCATAGCCAACACCATCAGGCCTCCCATAGCCAACAGTATCAGGCCTTTCATAGCCAACACCATCAGGCCTCCCATAGCCAACAGTACCAGGCCTTTCATAGCCAACACCATCAGGCCTCCCATAGCAAACAGTATCAGGCCTTTCATAGCCAACACCATCAGGCCTCCCATTGCCAACAGTATCAGGCCTTTCATAGCCAACACCATCAGGCCTCCCATAGCAAACAGTATCAGGCCTTTCATAGCCAACACCATCAGGCCTCCCATTGCCAACAGTACCAGGCCTTTCATAGCCAACACCATCAGGCCTCCCATAGCAAACAGTATCAGGCCTTTCATAGCCAACACCATCAGGCCTCCCATAGCCAACAGTACCAGGCCTTTCATAGCCAACACCATCAGGCCTCCCATAGCAAACAGTATCAGGCCTTTCATAGCCAACGCCACCAGGCCTCCCATTGCCAACAGTATCAGGCCTCTCATAGCCAACACCATCAGGCCTCTCACCTGTACACAAGGCAGCCTCATCACAAGGCTATACACTGTACCGAAATAGAGTTGATCCATCAGAAAATGGGAATGGGAAAGGGACTCAATGGCAAACACAGAGATGGTCAGATAAATAGACCCAGGAGTGTGCACTTGCTTTGTGACTCCCAGCATTGATGTCTTCATGCATGTTTTTGGTCTCATTTCATAAGAGTGCATACAGTGAGTGTTCCGGCATCCTAAGAGAAAAGAGTATGTCATGGAAACTGTTTCTCCATCTTGCTGATTGATCGTTGTTCCAACCTGCGAAACTGACTCTGCAGATCAGAAAGGAGAGTGGGCAGATAAAGAAAACAACAATAGAAAGTGAATAAACTGCTGATATTTCTCTTCTCTCAGTTTGCTGACTGTTGTGGTAATCTTACTCCCACACGTTGGTGTATATCACACTGATCAAGTTATACCTGCCCTGGAAGCTCCTAGATGTATAGATCTGAGTGGGAGTGAGTGAATTTAGTTCCATATAGACACACCCAATTTTCATATCCCGGAAAATGATAACTCTCATTTAGTTTTTTTCCTTCTATTTATGAGAAGGGCAGCTCTCTGTGGTTAGGTTCTGTTTGAAGGAATACATCTACCCCAACACAAGGAGGCCTTTTGTTGTGTGTTGCCTGTTTTTGAGATCGATTTGTTGAGCAAATGAATGCTTCATCTGCAATCTCATGAGCTCAATGTGGATGATTGTAGCAGCCTATAGGAATTCTGTCTTCCTCCCACAGCTCCATGACTCATGACTGAGAGACAATGGTACCGCAGACGGATTCTACATGATGAGACACAACTTCCAGTAAGCCAGCTGAGCCTGGATCTGTGTAGAAATGTGAAGTAACATTTTCTTTTTGTGGCAAGGTGAATCTAATCTGCCTCTAGATCCAACCCAACATCCTTAGCAATAGTAACAGTACAAGCAGTATGTTTTGACAAGGTTGTTTGCATGTAACATGTAACCAGTGTTGCAGATCCATGTGTTTTCAGTCATCTGTGGACATACCAGTGAAAATCATATCCCCAAATATAATTTAAAAACACATTAACACATTGTAATCTCATCAACCCAAATCCCCCACAATCCAATAGGTCACCTGGAGATTTGGCACTAGAACACTATCTAACTGATTGAATTGATGAATGAATCAAACATAGCCTACATCCTATCTGCAGATACAGATAATCCTCTTTAGAATGCAACGAGAATGTGATAAATATCCAATTGCAGGGGCAGTTTATCATCAGGCAATGATATTTCCTTAAATTAAATCAGTGCCTGCATGAACGTCTGTGATTAAATGCGCTGGAACAAGATTGTGTAACTGAATTTCCATTGGTTTTATACATACCACATAGGAGCTGCATCCAGGCACAGGTCTTGTAGACGCTGGCGGTGTTGCAGAAGAAGAAGAGCGCCATACAGGCGATGCAGCCCAGAATCAGAATCATGGACATCAGTACAAAGAACGAGGCCGCTTTGAAGGCACCGGAGGGGATGGAGCTGAACTCAGTAAAGCTGCCCGTGCAGTCGAGCTCTCGGTTGGGCGGTCCACTCCCAACGCACTGGTGAAACAAACCGAAGTAACCCACCTGCGGCGTGCTCACGCTGTCCCCGATCCAGTAGGGCTGAATGAAGACCACCACGTTGATGATGGCAAAGCATATGGTGAATATCGCCCAGAGTACTCCGATGGCACGGGAGTTCCGCATGTAGTTGTCATGGTAAATCTTGGCCGCTTCTTGTGAAGGCAACATGTTTTCCACTATAGGTTTCTTTAGTTTATTTCAGTGACTCACTCACAGTTTTTGCTCGTCTCTGGTTGTTTCCACGAGTTCCCAAAGGTGTGCTTGTCATTTGGTAGCAATGTAGCTTTTCAGAAGAAATCCATTTCAAAGACGTTGATTTATTATTATTATTATTGTTGTTATTATTATTAACTAGCCTTTATTTTAATTTACCAAAACATTGTACATTCAACCTGCGAACCTACATGGTTACACATTGTTGAAATGAGACATGAATAGATATACTGTTAATTAATCATTTATAATGCCTAACATTTCCTTTTTGGAAAAAACAAGTGGAGTCCAAAATACAATATTTCACAGTAAAACGGTCAATGGTTTTGTAATCTACTCAACCAATGCTACCTTCAAAATATGTCCTTTAGTATTCTAATTCAAGCCCACCAGAATTGATAAACCGTTGCCTAGTGCCAGTGGTGGATCCCCCGTTTACATGTAGCATTTGCTGCATCTGTGGAGGGCTTCTTGAGCTAGGTGAGCTAGGCTACTGGAGATATCGGCGCACAGCCCGTTAAAACAGAATTTAGATTCAATTTACAGAAAATGTAAATGTCAAATATGAAGAGTCCGAGCTCGCGAAACCAACCTCTTCCGCCGCCACTCCATTATTGTGATTTCCCCTGTTTGTCTTGCGCCCTTTCCCCGTCTCTCCCCCTCTTCCTCCTCTTCTCTCCCTCGCGCAGCTCTCAGAAGATGCTGAGCACTGTTGATGACGGCGCGTGCACTGTACCGCACAATATATGGATTTGCATGAAAAACATTCCCCACTCCTACTTATTATTTTAATATAATTGTAAGTATGTTGTTAGTATGCAGAAAGAAGCGTAATTTTATTTTATTTCAGGTTTAGGTTGACCATTTTTGATTAGACAAAGGCCGGACTACAGAAGGCAGAATATGTATTTTTCTAATGATGGTAATCAAGACGATCCATTGTCAGGTGTCCATCAGCAAGTAGAATGGGAAGTGGTTGGATTTAATATGTTGTTTGAATCTTGTTAAGTATTGTTAGGGAGAGGGGAAAGGGGGATAACCAGGTCAGTTGTACAACTGAATGCATTCAACTGAAATGTGTCATTTAACCCAACCACTGAATCCTTAATAGCTCTCAAAGCTATTAAGGAAAATTCATCTGGCACTGCCATTGCCATGAATATCTAGGACAAGAGGTCATGCCTCAGTAGGCCTACATATTGTTTTACGAATGGAGGCATGCTTCATATATGTTGATAAGAGAATAACAGGAGGATCAGAATCATCTGTGCATTAGGAAAAGCCTAGAATGTCTAAAATTGGTCAGAGGCTTCTACCTGAGACTGCACACACGTTTTATCCACATGGTTTAACAAACAAACAGGACATAGCCAATGGAGTTCCACTGCACCCCCACCATGTTGTCTGACACACACACAGAGAGAGAGGCTATACATACACAGAGACACATGTACACAGACACTCTCTCATTCTCTCTCTCACACACACACACACAGAGAGAGAGAGGCTATACATACACAGAGACACATGTACATAGACACTCTCTCATTCTCTCTCTCACACACACACACAGAGAGAGAGGCTATACATACACAGAGACACATGTACATAGACACTCTCTCATTCTCTCTCACACACACACACACAGAGAGAGAGGCTATACATACACAGAGACACATGTACACAGACACTCTCTCATTCTCTCTCACACACACACACACAGAGAGAGAGGCTATACATACACACAGACACATGTACATAGACACTCTCTCATTCTCTCTCTCACACACACACACACAGAGAGAGAGGCTATACATACACAGAGACACATGTACACAGACACTCTCTCATTCTCTCTCTCACACACACACACACAGAGAGAGAGGCTATACATACACACAGACACATGTACATAGACACTCTCTCATTCTCTCTCTCACACACACACACACAGAGAGAGAGGCTATACATACACACAGACACATGTACATAGACACTCTCTCATTCTCTCTCTCACACACACAGAGAGAGAGGCTATACATACACACAGACACATGTACATAGACACTCTCTCATTCTCTCTCTCACACACACAGAGAGAGAGGCTATACATACACACAGACACATGTACATAGACACTCTCTCATTCTCTCTCTCACACACACAGAGAGAGAGGCTATACATACACACAGACACATGTACACAGACACTCTCTCATTCTCTCTCTCACACACACACAGAGAGAGGCTATACATACACACAGACACATGTACATAGACACTCTCTCATTCTCTCTCTCACACACACATAGAGAGAGGCTATACATACACACAGACACATGTACATAGACACTCTCTCATTCTCTCTCTCACACACACACACATAGAGAGGGGCTATACATACACACAGACACATGTACATAGACACTCTCTCATTCTCTCTCTCACACACACACAGAGAGAGGCTATACATACACAGAGACACATGTACACAGACACTCTCTCATTCTCTCTCTCACACACACACACACAGAGAGGGGCTATACATACACACAGACACATGTACATAGACACTCTCTCATTCTCTCTCTCACACACACACAGAGAGAGGCTATACATACACAGAGACACATGTACACAGACACTCTCTCATTCTCTCTCTCACACACACACACACAGAGAGGGGCTATACATACACAGAGACACATGTACACAGACACTCTCTCATTCTCTCTCTCACACACATAGAGAGAGGCTATACATACACACAGACACATGTACATAGACACTCTCTCATTCTCTCTCTCACACACACAGAGAGAGGCTATACATACACACAGACACATGTACACAGACACTCTCTCATTCTCTCTCTCACACACACAGAGAGGGGCTATACATACACACAGACACATGTACATAGACACTCTCTCATTCTCTCTCTCACACACACACACACAGAGAGAGGCTATACATACACACAGACACATGTACATAGACACTCTCTCATTCTCTCTCTCACACACACAGAGAGGGGCTATACATACACAGAGACACATGCACACAGACACTCTCTCATTCTCTCTCTCTCACACACACACACAGAGAGATGCTATACATACACAGAGACACATGTACACAGACACTCTCATTCTCTCTCTCACACACACATAGAGAGAGAGAGGCTATACATACACACAGACACATGTACAGAGACACATGCACACAGACACTCTCTCATTCTCTCTCTCACACACACACACACACAACTTTGATTTGATTTGACACACACCACACACACACAAACAAACACACTGGGGAATAGCAGGGGAGTTTCCAGCGTGATGCAGCACAGTCAGTTTGAGAGAGGCATGCAGTGCAGCAGTTGACATATGGACAGGATACATACAGTGGTGGGATGCCTTCAGCCTTCAGCTTTCACAGACACATACAGTAGTGGGATACCTTCAGCCTTCACAGATACATACAGCCGTGGGATGCCTTCAGCCTTCAGCTTTCACAGACACATACAGTAGTGGGATACCTTCAGCCTTCACAGATACATACAGCCGTGGGATGCCTTCAGCCTTCAGCTTTCACAGACACATACAGTAGTGGGATACCTTCAGCCTTCACAGATACATACAGCCGTGGGATGCCTTCAGCCTTCACAGACACATACAGTGGTGGGATGCCTCCATCCTTCACAGACACATACAGTGGTGGGATGCCTCCATCCTTCACAGACACATACAGTGGTGGGATGCCTCCATCCTTCACAGACACAGACAGTGGTGGGATGCCTTCAGCCTTAACAGACACATTCAGTGGTGGAATGCCTTCAGCCTTCACAGACACATTCAGTGGTGGAATGCCTTCAGCCTTCACAGACACATTCAGTGGTGGAATGCCTTCACAGACACATACAGTGGTGGGATGTCTTCAGCCTTAACAGACACATTCAGTGGTGGAATGCCTTCAGCCTTCACAGACACATTCAGTGGTGGAATGCCTTCAGCCTTCACAGACACATACAGTGTTGGGATACATTCAGCCTTCACAGAGGTTGTTACTATTTCTGTGCTCAGCATGCACCGAGAGATGCAACCGCAACACCCACTTGTGTTTCTATGCCACAGAGTGTATATCTCTGTATGTTGTGCTCAGGTTTCTGTCTAGTGTTAGTGTTAAATAATATGTATCTGTCAGTGTTAATATGTCTGTGTTAGTGTTAATATGTCTGTGTTAGTGTTAATATGTCTGTGTTAGTGTTAATATGTGTTAATATGTATGTGTTTGTGTTAATATGTATGTGCACAGTTATGCTTGACCCTTTTGAGTGGCTTTATGATTGTCTGGTCTGTCGCTACTCTAGGGACTAATTCTCAACATATTTTCGTGCTAAAACTAGCTACATCTGAAACAACGGTTCCCTCTGTGTGAATTCACACTAGTCTTATCATATGCTTCCACCTGCTGGATGGAGAAGGAACTGCAAGAATATTGTGCCTGCTAGAGATACAAAAAAGGGGCACTTCTGTTTAGTAAAACCAGGGGGCAGTATTTCATTACATCTATTTCAGGCCATGTCTGGAAACAAGTTGTCTAATCTCAGCACAAAGAACCAAATCAGCAACTCGGGCAGTGGTAGAATAAGTGCCAAATTGTCATACTTGAGTAAAAGTAAAGATACCTTAGTAGACTCAAGTAAAAGTCAGTCACCAAGTGAAATACTACTGTGTAAAAGTCTCAAAGTATCTGGTTTTAAATATACTTAAGTATCAAAATTCATATTAAATGTTAAAATATACTTAAGTATCCCAACTAAATGCTATAAATCAGTAAGTACATCAGAAAGCATGATTTCCTTGTTTATTTATTGACGGTATAGCCATGGGCACGATTTAACACTAAGGCATCAATTCAAACAATACCTTTGTGTTGAAGACACCCTCCAGCGTTGTTTTTACTTTTAATGTTGGAAAGCGACATCCCAAGTATAAACAGAGTAAAGTACATATTCTTTTTTAGACACAACTGCACACTTCAAGCAGTTGGTTTGATGGGAATTTGTGATGTCATCGTTCTCCCCTCTTGCATGAGGAGCAACAGAGAACAAAAGAGTAATGGCCCCTTCCCCACTTGTGCTATGTCATAACATACCTGGACCACCTATTGAGATGTCCGTTTTGTTAAGTAAATCAGGTGTTAAATGAGGTGTAAAGGAGACTGGAGTACCACTTTAAGTGGGTCCACCAGATCAGAAGGGAAGACCACAAGTGTGTGAAATGGGCCATTTTTTCCTGTCCTGCTAAGCATTCAAAATGTAACAAGTACTTTTGGGTGTCAGGGAAAATGTATGGAGTATAAAGTACATATTTTCTTAAGGAATGTAGTGGAGTAAAAGTAAAATAGTAAAGAAAAGTACAGACACCCCAAAAAACTACTAAATTCCTTTGAGTCTTAGACGTTATTTGATAAAATATTGATTTTGGCCTTGAATACTAATCCTATTGAAACACATTGAAAAACACATTCATAAATGGCAAAATGGAAAGTAAAAAAATGTATCATATGTTTTGAAGTTTCTGTCCTAAATCTAGAGATATAAAAAAAAACATGTACACATATTTAACCCCTTTTTTTCCCGGTAGGCATAAAACTACCTTCATACATCCATTATTAAATAAAAAAAACCTGTACAGATTACCTTCAGACGAGGCCCAACACTTGTGGGGGTCGTAACCATCAGACCGTTTTTGTGAGAAGACCGAATTTGGAGATGTCTTATGGTCTGACAAACACCGCTCTAGCTCTGCCACCTTTCACCGCAGATGCGGAGGTGCGACCCTGGTGGAGGTGCGACCCTGGCGGAGGTGCGACCCTGGCGGAGGTTCGACCCTGGCGGAGGTGAGACCCTGCGGAGGTTCGACCCTGGCGGAGGTGCGACCCTGGCGGAGGTGCGACCCTGGCGGAGGTTCGACCCTGGCAGAGGTGCGACCCTGGCGGAGGTGCGACCCTGGCGGAGGTGCGACCCTGGCGGAGGTGGGACCCTGGCGGAGGTGCGACCCTGGCGGAGGTGCTGGATTGAAACGCATCCAATTCATATAGACAGATATCAGTAGCTTAAACTGATGGATTTGTTGTTGTTGTTGTTGTTGTTATGTAACAGAGATTGATGCACAAGTGCATCAATCGACTTTAGGGGTTAAGTAGTACTTGAAAGGCCCAGAGCAGTATTTATATTTAGTTACACACGATAAGGTTGGATAATATTGTGAAATGATGATAATGCCCTTTTAGTGTAGGAGCTGTTTGAAAAGACTCAGCTCAATTTCAGCCTGTTTTGGTGGGATGGTGTTTTGGCCTGCCTGGTGACATCAACAGGCAGTACATTAGTTAATAGACCAATAATAAGAGTTCCAAACCTCTCTGCCAATAAAAAGAGTACCAAACCTCTTAGCCAACCAGAAATAATTTGATATTGAGGTAAAAACGGTTGCATTGGACCTTTAAAGGTATTTTTACTAAGTCAGGCTACTTTACACTGTCACATCTGCTCCAACTATGCCCTCTGGTGTCAACCTAACCTGTATTTCTCTCTCTCTCTCTCTCTCTCTCTCTCTCTCTCTCTCTCTCTGTGATTGTGTGGTTGGAGACAGGTGTGCTGGAGTCAGAGCCGATCCCTACCAGCTGTAAATCGTCCCATAAATCAAAACCTCTATATATACTCATTCCTTCCACCTCCACTCTGCCAGATCGTAATATCTGCTCAGTCAGTTGTTATCCTAGCCTTTTGTCAGTTCTCAAGAACCTGAACCCTGCTGTGCTGTTTTCCTGCTTTACACCGTTTTGTCCTCTCGTTGCAGTACTGCTCCCTGGTTCCTGTCTCCTGTACCACGTCTCACTTACCCAACCACCTTGCTCTGGACTTCACTCACCACCACCACCTTGGATTCCCCTCAGGACCTGTTTACCCTGTTCAACTCAGTCAACTACAACCTCACTCTACACTTTTTCTGCAACTCATCTGAGCTACCCCGGTTCTGCACTCCATATCTCTCTGTGTACAATAAACATTTTGGTTCATTCATCCCTGCTTCTGCATCTGAGTCCGCTCTTGGGTTCCCCTGTGTTCGCTCCGCGTAACATATACCACTAACTCAGTTTTGTTAAGACTGTGACCAGAGACTACAATTTTTTAGGTGTCTTTGAGACTGAACTACATTTGGATATTCCATCTCTTCCATCTCAGCTCTAAAAACTATCAGTGACATTTCAACTACAGTTGAAGTCGGAAGTTTTCATACATTTAGGTTGGAGTCATTAACTTG
The DNA here is from genome assembly GCF_018296145.1 of Oncorhynchus tshawytscha. NCBI lineage: Eukaryota > Metazoa > Chordata > Actinopteri > Salmoniformes > Salmonidae > Oncorhynchus > Oncorhynchus tshawytscha. The sequence goes on along the minus strand of NC_056444.1, from coordinate 78,154,910 downwards.
TTTTTCAACCACTCCACAAATGTATTGTTAACAAACTATAGATTTGGCAAGTTGGTTAGAACATCTACTTTGTGCATGACAAGTCATTGTTCCAACAATTGTTTACAGACAGATTATTTCACTTATCATTCACTGTATCACAATTCCAGTGGGTCAGAAGTTTACATACACTAAGTTGACTGCCTTTAAACAGCTTGGAAAATTCCAGAAAATTATGTCATGGCTTTAGAAGCTTCTGATAGGCTATTTGACATCATTTGAGTCAATTGGAGGTGTGGATGTATTTCAAGGCCTACCTTCGTGCCTCCTTGCTTGACATCATTGGAAAATCAAAAGAAATTCTCAAGGTACCACGTTCATCTGTACAAACAATAGTACGCAAGAATAAACACCATGGGACCACGCAGTCATCATACCGTTCAGGAATGAGACACGTTCTGTCTCCTGGAGATGAACGTACTTTGGTGCGAAAAGTGCAAATCAATCCCAGAACAACAGGACCTTGTGAAGATGCTGGAGGAAACGAGTACAAAAGTATCTATATCCACAGTAAACCGAGTCCTATATCGACATAACCTGAAAGGCCGCTCAGCAAGGAAGAAGCCACTGCTCTAAAACCGCCATAAAAAATACAGACTATGGTTTGCAACTGCACATGGGGACAAAGATTGTACTTTTTGGATGTCTTCTGGTCTGATGAAACAAAAATGGAACTGTTTGGCCATAATGACCATCATGTTTGGAGGAAAAAGGGGGAGTCTTGCAAGCCGAAGAACACCATCTCAACCGTGAAGCACGGGCGTGGCAGCATCATGTTGTGGGGGTGCTTTGCTGCAGGAGGGACTGGTGCACTTCACAAAATAGATGGCATCATGAGGCTGGGAAAATTATGTGGATATATTCAAGCAACATCTCAAAACATCAGTCAGGAAGTTAAAGCTTGGTCAGAGTAGTGGTTAGAGTAGGTTGCAAGTTCAAACCCCTGAGCTGACAAGGTACAAATCTGTCGTTCTACCCTTGAACAGGCAGTTAACCCACTGTTCTTAGGCTGTCATGGAAAATAAGAATTTGTTCTTAACTGACTTGCCTAAAGGTAAAATAAGAAATGGGTTGGGCTGGGCCAATTAAGTTTGTCGATTTTCTAAATAGAAATAAAATATAAAGGTGATTCTGGAAGTAGTCTTAGGGGATGTTTATTAGGTTGCATAAACATGAGGAGTACTCCCCCGGACACACACACAATTTTGTCCAGATGTTTTTTTTTGTTGTAAACGTCAATAAGGATAATAGGTTGCTGCTGCTGGTCAGTCTGTGAGAGAGGCATGCTGCCTCTGACTGGGGAGAGTAACAGGCTGCCTGAGATTCAGAGAAACAGCCTTTCTCTAATTCCTTGCCCTGCTACAAATCAGTTGGTGCAAAGTTTACATACTACCAAAGTTGTCTTTGAACTCACAAAATTGAGCCCAGTATAACCGTTACCATAGATACCACTTACACGCGAGATGCAGGTCACACTTTACTTGACACACCACGGTCATAACCATGTCATAATATGGCATAACAGCTGACATAACCTGTCATAATATGGTCATAACACTGTCATGACATATATTTAGACCTGTTGTGACATATATTATGTTATTTTATGGCTGGTTATGACACCTACATAAGGGTGTCAAAACCCCCAAAACCTACCACACAAGGCAAAACATTCCATTACACCGTAGCCTCCGTGTCAACAGTATGTTTGTTATAAAACATTTTCTGTTCATTGACCATATAAAATTTTCATTGTAATTGCACACACATTGATGTCAGTCATACACCTACCCCAATGTTCTGTTACTGATGACTGGGATGAATGCAGGAGCAGATTTCAGGAACAGGACAAGACACCCTCTTTTTGTCTGATGACTGACATAAGGGTCATGTATGTACGTGATGGTTATGATGGTCATAATGCTTCTTCACAGTGTCATAAAGTCTATTTTCGATAAGTTATTTAAAATATGATGAAAAAAACGTGTCAATAATTCATTACAACAACAAAGTTTTTTTAAGAAACAAACTTTGAAACGAAAGGAAACATCTTGTGGGTTTTGACACTGTTATGTAGGTGTCATAACCAGCTATAAAATAACAATACATGTCACAATAGGTGTAAACATAAGGGTCATGACAGTGTTATGACAGTGTTTTGACCATATTATGACAGGTTATGACAAGAATGTCAGATGTTATGACATATTATGACTGTGTCATAACAGGGTGTCAAGTAAAGTGTTACCGAGATACGCATATCCTCACTTTGAAAAACATTCATTTCTATATAATTCTTATTCTTTGATGAATTGACCATGTTAAATGTGACTACTTCTTTATTTGTTACAAGTTAGCTCACAGAATGAAGTGTTTATTATGAAGAGAGAGGAGAGAAAGACAGAAGCTATTGCTTCGTTCTCCTTACAAGCCTTGCACAACTTTTTTTCCCTCCACAAACCACGGCCTCTGAGGACCGGGCCAAACCAAAATCATAATTGGCGGCGGGTGGATCAAATCATAAAATGAGGAATTTAATAGACATGTGTAGTTTAAAGCCACATGAAGCCAGTAGCTACGGTTGGAAAATAATTTCTAATCCCTCAAATTCATCATGGTATATTATTGAGGGGGTAAAATTGGCCTCTCTTTTCCCCTGAAAGTTGCACGCCTGCATCATACACTGCCAACTTTCCTCAAAATCACAGTGAATTTTTAAAGTTTGCCCTAAAGGAGCCATGGTAATTCTTTGTTATCCTTGTGTTTGACTTTGCCAGTCCAGGGCAAGTATCCACAAGGCATAACATAGTAGGAGTTCTGATCTAGAATCAGTTTAGTCTTAAAACATAATGAATAAGATTATATGGACAGATCCTAGATCAGCAATCCTACTCTGAGAGGCTTTGTGGATACGAGCCCAGGTGTTGTCTGTGAGGATGTTGATGCTGGTGATAAAGAATCTGAAGATGTAAGCACACTATCAGAGACGTATTTTATTATTTTGATGTATTATTTCTTACATTGTTAGCCTAGAAAATCTTAAGCGTTATGACATACAGCTGTGAAGAACTATTGGATATCAGAGCGACGTCAATTTACCAGCACTACATCCAGGAATACGACTTCCCCGAAGCGGATCCTTTGTCTGCACCACCCAGGGCATTTGAACTGATCCCAGAGGCCGACCAAAAACAACGCCGCTGGTGAAGAGGTAGATGGAGCGGTCTTCTGGTCAGGCTTTTGAGGCTCGCACACCACCCACCGCTTCTGAGTATATTACTCGCTAATGTCCAGTCCCTAGATAACAAGGTCGACGAAATTAGGGCAAGGGTTGCTTTCCAGAGAGACATCAGGGATACTCTGACATACTCTGATTCACAGAAACATGGCCTCTCGGGATATGCTGTCGGAGTCGGTAAAGCCACCCGGATTCTTGGTGCGTCGCACCGACAGGAATACACATCTCCCCGGGAAGAAGAAGGGCGGGGTTGTATATTTCATGATTAATGACTCATGTTGTAATTGTAACAAAATACAGGAACTCAAGTCCTTTTGTTCACCTGACCTTGAAATCCTCACAATCAAATGCCGACCGTATTTTCTATTCTAAGAGAATTCTCTTCCCTTATTGTCACAGCCGTGCATATCCCCCCTCAAAGCGATACCACAACGGCTCTCAATGAACTTCACTGGACTTTATGCAAACTGGAAACCATATATCCTGAGGCTGCATTTATTGTAGCTGGGGACTTCAACAAAGCTAATTTGAGAACAAGGCTACCTAAATTCTATCAGCATATTGTCTGTAGTACTCACACTGGAAAAACACTGGACCACTATTACCTCCCCCGCCCTCCTTTCGACAAATCTGACCACGACTCCATTTTGCTCCTCCCTTCCTATAGGCAGAAACTCAAACAGGTAGCACCCATTCTAAGGACTATTCAATGCTGGTCTGACCAATCAGAATCAACACTTCAAGATACTAATATCATAGTATGAGGAGTATAGAGACTGGTTTTTACATCAGAAGTTAATGGTTATCTGTAGGAGCCAGATGGCTTTGGAATGTGCTGGGTAGAGGTGAGGCAGTCATGGGAGTGCTATAGGTGATACGGGTGGAGAGCTTTTGATTAGGCACCTTAACGGAGGAGGAGCGGTTTATTAACCATCACTTCATCTCGAAGTGTGGTGTCAGGAACTTAACCTCTCACTGAATGTCAACAAATCAAAGAAGATGATTGTGGACTTCAGGAAACAGCTAAGGGAGCACCCCCCCCCCCTCCTTATCCACATCGACGGGACAGCAGTGGAGAAGGTGGAAAATTTCAAGTTCCTCGGGGCACACATCACGGACAAACTGAAATGGTCCACCCACACAGACAGTGTGGTGAAGAAGGCGCAACAGTACCTCTTCAACCTCAGGAGGCTGAAGAAAGTTGGCTTGTCACCTAAAACCCTCACACACTTTTACAGATGCACAATTGAGAGCATCCTGTATCACTGCCTGGTACGGCAACTCTCCAAGGTGTGGGGGGAGGGGGATTACAGCCTTGAGTCTTCTTGGGTATGATGCTACAAGCTTGGCACACCTGTATTTGGAGAATTTCTCCCATTCTTCGCTGCAGATTCTCTCAAGCTCTGTCAGGTTTTGTTATTGGCCAAATACTTATTTTCTACCATTATTTGCAAATAAATTTATGAAAAATCCTACAATGTGATTTTCTGGATTTTTTTTCTCATTTTGTCTGTCATCGTTGAAGTGTACCTATGATGAAAATTACAGGCCTCTCTCATCTTTTTAAGTGGGAGAACTTGCACAATTGGTGGCTGACTAAATACTTTTTTGCCCCACTGTATATGTATATATTCTTATTCCATTCCTTTACTTAGATGTGTGTGTATTAGGTATCTGTTGTGGAATTGTTAGTACTTATTAGATATTGCTGCACTGTCAAATCAAATCAAATGTATTCATGAAGCCCTTCTTACATCAGCTGATATTTCAAAGTGCTGTACAGAAACCCAGCCTAAAACCCCATACAGCAAGCAATGCAGGTGTAGAAGCATGAGTTGTGAGACTCTGCTGGAGAGCTCGTCACTCTGTCGGAACTAGAAGCACAAGCATTTCGCTACACTCGCAATAACATCTGATAAACATGTGTATGTGGCCAATAACATTGGATTTGATTTGTCTTGTCGGCTCATTCCCATGCAGTCCCCTCCAGCTCTTCTGTGTCCTAGAACTGGTGCCTTCATAAGCAACCCACAGTAGATCTGAGATCTTCTAGACCCCTGGGCTGTCTGAACTCCTCCCCAGAGATGTGCAGTGCTTGCATGGAATGGAACACCAATGTAAAAAAAAAAAGTATTTGATTATACAGTGCATTTGGAAAGTTTTCAGACACCTTGACTTTTTCCACATTTTGTTACATTACTAAATTGGATTACAATTTTTTAAAATCATAAATCTGTCAGGTTGGATGGGGAGCATCGCTGCACAGCTATTTTCAGGCCTCCCCAGTGATGTTTGATCAGGTTCATGTCTGGGCTCTGGCTGGACCAACTCAAGGAAATTCAGAGACTTGTTCCAAAGCCACTCCTGCGTTGTCTTGGCTGTGTGGCTAGTGTTGTTGTCCTTTTGGAGGACCCCAGTCTGAGGTCCTGAGCAGGTTTTCATCAAAATATTTCTGTACTTTGCTCCGTTCATCTTTCCTTCGATCCTGACTAGTCTCCCAGTCACTGCCGCTGAAAAGCATCCGTACAGAATGATGCTGGCACCACCATGCTTCACCGTAGGTATGGTGCCAGGTTTCCTCCAGACGCAACGCTTGGCATTCGGGCCAAAGAGTTCAATCTTGGTTTCATCAGACCCGAGAATCTTGTTTTTCTTGGTCTGAGAGTTCTTTAGGTGCCTTTTGGCAAATTCCAAGCGGCCTGTCACATACCTTTTACTGAGAAGTGGCTACCCTCTGGCCACTCTACCATAAAGGCTTGATTTGTGGAGTGCTGCAGAGATGGTTGTCCTTCTGGAAGGTTCTCCCATCTCCACAAAGGAACTCTGGAGCTCTGTCAGAGTGATCATCGGGTTCTTGGTCACGTCCCTGACCAAGGCCCTTCTCCCCCAATTGCTCAGTTTGGCCGGGCGGCCAGCTGTAGGAAGAGTCTTGGTGGTTCCAAACTTCTTCCATTTAAGAATGATGGAGGCCATCATGTTCTTCGGGACCTTCAATACTGCAGACATTTTTTTTTACCCTTCCCCAGATCTGTGCCCCGACACAATCCTGTCTCGGAGTTCTACGGATAATTCCTTCAACCCCATGGCTTGGTTTTTGCTCTGACTTGCACTGTCAACTGTGGGATCTTATATAGACAGGTGTGTGCCTTTCGAAATCAGGTCCAATCAATTGAATTTACCACAGGTGAACATCAAACAAGTTGCAGAAACATCGCAAAGATGATGAATGGAAACAGGATGCACCTGAGCTCAATATTGAGTTTCATAGCAAATGGTCTGAATACTTATGTAAATATGGTATTTCTGTTTTTATTTTTAATACATTTGTAAACATGTCTAAAAACCTATTTTCACTTTGTCATTATGTGGTATTGTGTGTAGATTGATGAGGATTAAAAAAAAATTTAATCCATTTTAGAATAAGGCTGTAACGTAACATTACAGCCTTATAATGTGGAAAAAGGTAAGAGGTCTGAATAATTTCTGAATGCACTGTAGATAGATATACCATCAAAGGTTTCACACTCCAGTATCATGCTGTGAATGGCATCAAATCATTATAATGCAATAAATTGCTAACTTATTTCAGCATAGAATACTTGAAAATGTGGGTGTGTGTGGGATTGACACTTGATTTAGGAATCGGCGCTAGTTTTGCTTTGCTAAACGCACACAATGTTGTCAGTGATGGGGGTGGGGGTGGGTGGGGGGGGTTGAGACGGTTCTTAAAGGATTATGGAATCTAGGTTCTGTGTGGGAGTGCCTGTCCCTCTGGGCACAGATGTAATTTCAACATCTAATTTAGGTTTACATTTGGTTGAGATGTCAACTAACGTGAATTCAACCAACAAATGTCACTGCGTCATTGGATTTAGGTTAACAGTTGGGAGAAAAGCGTAATATTTGTTGTTGAAATTATGTGGAAACTATGATGATGCAACCAGTTTTTGCCTAGTGGGGTGGCACTATCTTATGAATAACTAGAGTAAGCCAGAAATACCCCCGCCCACCAATAGAACTCAGTGCAGCCAATAGAACTCAGTGCAGCCAATAGAACCCAGTGCAGCCAACAGAACCCAGTGCAGCCAACAGAACCCAGTGCAGCCAACAGAACCCAGTGCAGCCAACAGAACCCAGTGCAGCCAACAGAACCCAGTGCAGCCAACAGAACCCAGTGCAGCCAACAGAACCCAGTGCAGCCAACAGAACCCAGTGCAGCCAATAGAACCCAGTGCAGCCAACAGAACCCAGTGCAGCCAACAGAACCCAGTGCAGCCAACAGAACCCAGTGCAGCCAATAGAACTTTGCAGTTGTACATTGCTTCATTAATTCTGACTCACAAGCTCCACTCTCTATCTCAGTCCTGCCCATTATACACTTCATGCCTGATTGCACCTTACCTTGTTGTGTGGGGGTGTGTGTGTGGGGGGGGTGTACTTCAGTATCTACCCTGTGGAGATTGTAGTGGAGTGCCCTATTTTGAGCATCCAAACTGGCCTAATCGGTACTAGACATTTAGCTGGATTGAAGCCTTAAAATATCTGTGGGTTGGTGTTTGGGAACAGATATATGATATAACGTGATGAATAGTGACTTTAACTGATGAGAACTCCAGGCTATTCTCTGAGCTGACAACTGCCCATGTGGCCAGTATGAATTTGACTCCAGCAAGACTTCTGTTATGGATGCGGTTGCATTGTAAGAGTGCATAGGATGATGAGGACAATAAGGACCAGGGATAGTCTTTCTCCCTGCAGTGTTCATAGGGAATTAGGCCACTGTGGAACATTGTTTACCTCCTCTGTCAGGGCTAAGAACTAGCTGGTGCACTGGCATCTCAAGGGTATAAGAACCCCACCAGCCCTTTGTTGGCAGGTGTACTGACAATAACTTAACGCCTGGGTTCTCTCTTCCCTTGCTAGCCCCTGGTCTGTGAGAGGAAACAGGAATCCACCCAGAGGACAATTAAATCTCCCAGCAGACAGATGTAGCCAGTGAGGCCAAAGCAGAGTTTATCATTCTGTCACCCTGCAAGATATAGATGCTCCCAAAAAAGAGAAAAGTGGAAAATGGGCAGGTAACTATGTCCTCTCCCTCTTTTACTACCCTACCGTAATCTGTCGTTCTCTCTCTCCCCCTCTCTCTTTCTCTCTTTCTCCCTCAGTTAATTTTTTTGGCGTGAAGAATTTCAATTTTTGCATGATCAGCTGCCAAATTGAGTGTGCACACAGCCAGCAGGTATAAATAACATCTATCCGTCTTCATTTACTCACGTCAGCGACCGGAGCAAAGATACCATCACATTCACTGTCAATTAGAGCTGAAGTGGACTAAGGATGAGGGAGTGTATTATTATTCTATTCAATATAACAATATGTCATCTTGTTTGTGTATGTCATTAAATGGGTCCGGGTGGTCAGAGGTTTATCTTCCGTCTCGTATTTTCCTATTTTAGTGAAGTCTAATTGATTATGTCTGTCTGATTGCTTGTAGCAGTGAATCATCTCAACAACACTGCTCACTACACCTCTCTGTAATTGATTAAGTGAGAACTAAATTGTTTTCGTGTTCCTTGTTTGAACACTCGGCTACTTCAAAAATAAATAACTCATACAGGGAAACGCATCATCTCTAATGATGGATGTGATTAGTTTTTTCCCCCTACTGCAGCCAGTGCTTCTGGAAAACTTTATTTTCATCCTCAAACCTTCCCTTTATCTTTGGGGTGGCAGGTAGCCTAGTGGTTAGAGTGTTGGGCCAATAACCAAAAGAGTTGTTGGATTGACTCCCCGAGCTGACACAGATAAAAATCTGTCGTTCTGCCCCTGAACAAGGCAGAAAACCCACTGGTCCCCAGTGGGCCGTCATTGTAAATAAGAATTTGTTCTTAACCAACTTTCCTAGTTAAAAAAAATGATCCTGAGACTTACCATTTATTTTCATCCTCAAACCTTCCCTTTACCTTCATCCTCAAAACCCATTTTAGCTGGGGTGGCAGGTAGCCTGGTGGTTAGAGCATTGGACTAGTAATCAATAGTTTACAAGCTCAAATCCCTGAACTGCCAAGGTAAAATCTGTTGTTCTGCCCCTGAACAAGGCAGTTAACCCACTGTTCCAAGGCCATAATTGAAAATAATAATTTGTTCTTAACTGACTTGCCAAGTTAAATAAAAGGTTAAAAAATAATAATCCTCAGACTTACCCTTTATTTTCACCCTCAAACCTTCCCTTAATTTTCATCCTCAAACCTTCCCTTTATTTTCATCCTCAAACCTTCCCTTTACCTTCATCCTCAAACCTTCCCTTTATCTTCATCCTCAAACCTTCCATTAATCTTCATCCTCAAACCTTCCCTTTATCTTCATCCTCAAACCTTCCCTTTATCTTCATCCTCAAATCTTCCCTTTATTTTCATCCTCAAACCTTCCCTTTATTTTCATCCTCAAACCTTCCCTTTACCTTCATCCTCAAACCTTCCCTTTATCTTCATCCTCAAACCTTCCCTTTTGGGTTCCATTGGGGAAAAGGATGTGGTAAGAAGAGAACACACACAACTGGGCCTTCTCTCTGCCTCTCTCAGTTGAAGCTCCATCCCCTCCCAGTGTCAGTACTTATAATGGACCCCAAGTCAGGTGGGTTTCCATTCTAAAGGTTTGCTGTCCCTGAAGCAATCTTACCCGATTATCAAAACAACCTACTTTCAAAAAAGTGGCTGGATTCAATTAAACCGTCTTACATGTTTATGTATTTGTTTATCAACAATTTGGTGTAAGCAGAAAAAAGGCAAACATGATCATAGTAAATTCCACTGTGATCCATAACTCTAACTACCTCTGAGACTAGGTTGCCTTAGCCCCAGAATGTACTCTGAAGGAATTTAGGCAAGCCTTCTGTTCATTCACAAGGTCCAATGACTTTATATCCCACTGGGCACAGATGTCAATTCAACGTCTATTCCACGTTGGTTCAACTCAAATTTGTTCAAATGATGTGGAAACAACATTGATTCAACCAGTGTGTGCCCAGTGGGATGTTATTTTCAGAGTTAGACTGGCTCTGGGAGTCAAAACAGCCAAATACTCCATCTAAACGCAAATCGATTCTCAATTGTGATATGGTTCTAGAAACATACTTTCATATCACATCAAAATAATTTCACAAATGCAAAATAAACATTTACTGTAGACTGTTTTAACAGGTGTTTGGAGCATGCTAGATAGCTAATTAGCACAGGTAGTCAATCACCTCTGTCTTCCGTGTGTCTTCTGTCTGTCTTCGGTAAACACACAATGTAACATGGAGATATGGCCGTGAGTGAACACTAACCCTATACAAACAACCCACTGGGCACCGACATCCATTCAACGTCTATTTCACGTTGGTTCAACCTAATTTAATTGAAATGACGTGGAAACAACATTGATTCAACCAGTGTGTGCCCAGTGGGAAAACGCACAGTCTGCATTACTGGGGCTACATTTACACAGGCAGCCCAATTCTGATTTTTTTTCGTTCACTAGTTGGTCTTTTGACCAACCAGATCAGCTCTGTAAAGGATCTCAAGTGAAAAGATCTGATGTGATTGGTTAAAAGACCAATTAGTGGGAATAAGATCAGAACAGGGCTTGCCTGTATAAACACAGACTAGGTGGCCTGTTTTGGTAGAGGGAAATTATAAATTATTCATGCTACTAAATAATAAGTTCTCAGATGAACAAATGTGTTTCAGAATTAGACTTATTTTAGTTCTGTATCCAGGACAAAAATAACCAACATTTGAATATGCCTTTGTTGCTTAATTATACAGGATACAATGACGACTGTCTGTTCGTGTCAATCAACGCAATAATTTTAAAATGTGTGAAACAACAAATATATCAAATAAACAAACCATTCAAGGTTGAAATGATATCAGCGAAAGAAACAAATACAATATTTTCCAAAGAAATACCTTGAGCAAAAGTGCATACCGTGCTTCTAACACCACCTGTCGAAAGCACTGGAGGAATATAAATTGAGGGGAATCCATCGGTACCGAGAGGCACGCGCTTCAGTCCTCCTCTAAACTACACGGTGGCGTAAAGGATAAATTGCTTTTCTCTCCAATGCAATGTCTTTAATCTACGACGCGCTTCTTTCCAAAACTCAATGAAGACAGATATGTCTCTACCGCTAACTTGTGGTCTGATTTAAAGTTAATGGTCGATAATATTCTTGAGATATTTCACCAGAATAGCTTGACACGTGCAAATTTAAAGAGATAAACTTCAGAGTCGCGATGATGGCATCAATAGGGGAGTTCGATCCGCTGAACAACATCGTTCCTGCTACTAAAATAGAAGTTACCGTGTCATGCAGGTAAGGACATGAATGTATGATGAAATGTAAAATTACAGGACGATGTCTTCTATACAGTGAAAGGTCTTGTATCGAAATTATTTCACAACATGCAGATGAGATGTGTGCTAATATTTGATTATCATTATTTAGAGCACATTTTCTGTGTTAACAAGTTACTTAAGTTTGCATACCAAGTTAGATATCGCTTAATTTAGTCAACATTTTTAGAATCTCAAGCATCCAGTAGAAGTATGATAAAACTATTGTTTCACCTCTTGCATACCTATTAACCTCTTTCCTGATACACCTTCGAAGGTGTGCCAAGATGTGACTGACTGTACATCAGCCCTGTGTAGTCAGTGATAGAGGTGCCAGGCACCAAGACTGGATAATGTTGTGGTGTGGCCATTGATTAATCACCTCAAGCAGGTATAGCCTAAAACCATAAATACAATAGAGCTTGGCTACTCTACATGTGTGGAATGTATATACCCACATTTTGCACCTAATTGTCTTCATGAACATGTCTGCCATTATATCCTCTAAATACAGTACCTCAATAATAAGCAAGCTCCTCTACATACCTCTGCACACGGCCCGCAATAGCATATTTTGCCTGTTGCCCCCTTGGCATCCTTTTCACAGTAAAATGTTTAATCACATCAGTTTGCAGTGTGCATTAGTGCCCTGGCACTGTATATAATCTGAAAATCGTTGGGTTATTTATCAATCGATTTAGAAATAAATTCATACAATGGCAGGTCCAATATGATCTATACAGGTAAGTACCGTATGTTATAGCTCAGGAAACAAATGGACTAACTGTTTTTGGGAGACAAAATGTGAAAAATGTTCAGCTCTCTAGGTCTCAGCCGTTCCAGTGTTTTCCACAGTAGTACGTGTTTGTTTTCAGACATGTTATTTCCCGGAAAGGTCAGTGGCGAATCACACTGAGACAGATAAATGTTGATGTTGCGTAACCTACAGTACTACTGTACAAAACCAACAGCACATATAGAGGTTTCACAAGGCATCTGACAAACTAACTTGAGTTTACAAGGGGCCTCTAACACTATGACCAGTGCCGTGTGTTCATGAACTGTCAAGTAAGTCTATATCCTACATGAAAAAAGAGATGTAGACTGTTAGCAGGTATCTATACTGTATTGTCCCTTCAGGCTGTTCAATGGTCCCTGAGACCCCTGTCACTAACCTGTAGCAACTCATCCTACTGGCCAGGTTACATTCCTCATATCTAATACAGACAGAGAATGTCATACTGTAGTAGTATTTCAAGTCTCACATTTGTTGATCAAAATTGAGAATGTGGATCTGGGATTGTGGTGGCTGTCCGTTTCTCTGTTGGAGAGCGAATTAAGAACATTTCCTCATATCCTGTGCGATTATACACTATTGGCTGAGTGGTCTTTGTGTCGTCTGTCCTAAAAAAAAATATGTCTCTGATGGTCAGAAATCCATGGTCACAACCCCAGCCACCACTGGCACCAAACAATAATCCTCCCTGACCCTGAATAATGAATGGATCGGCTGCTGGTGCCTCCTAGGAGATTACTAAGCCTTAATTTTGGATTTCCTCCATGCTTAGAAACAAGGATCGTTCTCTGTGAGACACATCTGCAACGTCTCCTCTTATCATATCTAATAGAACATTGCTAGGAGAATACACAATCAGGCACAGCATTGATTTAATTTGTCTGCCTCTCAACAACCCATTTCCTTTATGTGTTTTTTGCACCTGGCAAACTGCCAACCTAAAAGGAAGACCTTTGGAAAACATGCCAGCTGTGGGGCAAATGTACCTTAGCTCACTGGTCCAGAGCTCAACAGAGACCCTGTGTCTTTGTCATTTCTTTCATGGGGAATAGTTGTTTCCCCCTTTGATATAATATGAACCATGAACCCAATGGCAGTCACTCAAATAACGACTATATAGAAATTGTCCCAGGAGGCTGTCCTCATCTGCGGAGGAAAGAGTTGGTTACTATGACTGATAATGTTACAAAACACCAAATGATGGAATTTCTCGTGGGAGAATGGTGTCGCATCCCTCCAATAGAGTTCCAGACACTTGGAGAATCTATGATGCCAAGGTGCATTGAGGCTGTTCTGGCGGATCGTGGTGGCCCAATGTCCTATTACGACTCTGTATGTTGGTTTTTCCATTATTTTGGCAGTTACCTGTATGTAATACATTTTGTTTTGATGAGGGAAAATAACAGGTGTTTAATGTCAAGGTGTTTTCCATGAGAAATGATGTACTAACAAGCAAACAAAGTCTTCATAGAAAAATGTTCAAGTGGATGCTGTAGTGACATTGAATAGATTTTATGAGAAAGAAATGTCTGATTTAATAGTTATTTCCCCCCCTCTTCTCTTTCCCCTGTATGTTATTTCCATAGGGATCTTCTGCATGTGGACACATTCTCCAAGTCTGATCCTGGTATGTGTCCTTCCACTTCATCTTTTTGAGTGAATGTTGATAAGACTGTGTGGAATTCCATGCGTATGTTCTGTCTTTCCAGAATATACTCAAGTAAATTGATTTGGTTTTGTTCAGAGTTAGTTCAGGGACTGGATGTTATGAACATTCCATTAAGCACATTCTTTTATAAAGCCGTTTGTTTTATCCAGATACAGGGCTTGTACAGTTACTGTATTTCTGTGTAACTGTGTAACCAACAGTTCTAGATGAAGACTGTCATGAAAATAAAACTCCCATCATAACCATTTAAAACAGCTGATTGAAGACTGAGGAGCAGAGAACATTTGCGTCTTTTGCTATTCGAATGGTTACACACGTCATTTCTGAGATTTGAAATATGACATTGGAAAAATGACAGAGATTACACGTCACAGGTTCATAGTCAGTTTTAACATCTGTTTTACTCATCATTCACTCCTATCTGTTGGTCTTCAAAGTCAGATAGGTTAACTGTAATGGGTTGCGTGTTGGTGGCAGGGAAGTCAGGCGCAGGAGAACGAACTTAGTATAAACGGAGTTGTTTAATCAGTGCTTCACAAAACTCCAAAACCCAATTGACAAAATAATAAAAAAGTGAGTACAAAACCCGTCGCGCATCAACACATAATACACAAAACGTACAATCAAACAATCTCCGACAAGGACATGACGGGAAACAGAGGGTTAAATACACAACATGTCATTGATGGGATTGGAACCAGGTGTGTAGGAAGACAAGACAAAACCAATGGAAAATGAAAAATGGATCTGTGATGGCTAGAAGGTCGGTGACGTCGACCGCAAAAACACCGCCCGAACAAGGAGAGGGACCGACTTTGGCGGAAGTCGACGACATTACCTTATCTGTTCCCTACATCTCAGTTTTTCACTAGTTTCTGCTTGACTCAAAGATGTGGTCTCAGAAACACAACCACAGTTGCAGTGTTATCTGTTTGACTGAAGAGTTTCTGATCAAGAGCCATGTATTTAGAGAGTTGGGACCATAGCGATCCTATTGAATTACAATTATTCTGGTTAGGACATTGGTGTTTCTGCATTATAATGGATTTACATGACACTACAACATTCTATGGCAGCCATGTTAGCTCCACTAACATTACATGGGGGATATTTAAACAATGCTATGTAACTAAATGTCTAAAATTAGAACAATATTCAAAATTCTACAAGTTGGCCCAACTCTATAATTACATGGCTGTGATCTATTTCATGTTTAAACATTTGTTTTTACTCCTGTTCATGGCCTATCATTTCACTTTGTTTTGAGTGTCGGATTGCTCTTTGCGGTGGGACTCGACTTAAACTGTACAGGTCACTTTGGAACTCAGGAATGAAATAACCCTCTACTTGGCCTATATTTTGTTCGGTTTTTCAAATGCTTGATACAATGCAGAAATTATTCCTGCTCTAGTGTTGCTTGGTGAACGCTACTATATGTTGGTCAACAGTCTGTCAGGTTGGGGTCAGAACAGGGTGACGGCTTTGAGCTGACAGGACAGGGCTCATGGGGCTGGATGTCACCACAGCAATCCCACAGAATCAGAGACACCATGGGGCTCTGATGAAGGTGCACATTAGCAACAGGAACAGCCCCGCCAAGGTACTCAGAGATTGGGGTCTTTGATTATGAGTTTAGTGGTCCTTAATTGATTTAGGCCGCTGGTGCAGGTGCTCTGCCTAATCTCCAACTAGTTGAGAATGTGAAATGTGATATGGATGTTTTTCCTCTTCTAGTTTGTGCTATCAACAAACCAATCACATAGATTACACTTGCTGTGTGTTTGTGCATGTGTGCATGTGTGTTTGTGTGCATGTGTGTTTGTGTGCATGCTTTGTGTAAATAGAAGAATATGCTCTGAACTCATAGTAATAGATGGCTCAGACATAATAACTTTGTTCTTGTACCAATTCTTTGCCGGGGCTCTCTTTGCTATGAGAAGTTAAATAGATTGTTGCCTGCGTGTGTGTCCATGATTGAATTACCTTATGCTTTGTCTATGTACCTGTGCAATTACCCATGTGTGTCTAAGTGCTTTATGTTGTGTGTGTGTGTGTGTGTGTGTTTTATGCTATTTAAATTTTATGTTAATTTTTGGCTGACCCCAATTATTTGAATGGTCGATTGTTTGGTCGACAGCCTGTTCATCGATCAAGATTTCTTTTAGTCGAGCAGTAGCATATCTACAGTGCATTGGGAAAGTATTCAGACCTCTTGAGGTTTTGTTATGTTGCAGCCCTATTCTAAAATGGATTAAATAAAACATTTCCTCAGCAATCTACACACAAAACCCCATAATGACAAAGCAAAACAAAATTTAGGGAAATTTTTGCAAATGTATAAAAAAAAACATAAATATCTTATTTACTTAAGTATTCAGACCCCTTGCTATGAGACTCGAAATTGAGCTCAGGTGCATCTTGTTTCCATTGATCATCCTTGAAATGTTTCTATAACTTAATTGGAGTCACTTGTGGTAAATTCAATTGACTGGACATGATTTGGAATGGCACACACCTATCTATATAAGGTCCCACAGTTGACAGTGCATGTCAGAGCAAAAGCCATGAGGTTGAAGAAATTGTCCGTAGAGCTCCAAGACAGGATTATGCTGAGGCACAGATCTGGGGAAGGGTACCTGACAGTTCTTAACTATGTTGACACCATTTAGCAGAATGCAGAAGCCACTACTCTCTTGATGCTGTCTACCATAGCTTTATTACAGGTGACAAATATTTGTATTTTACTTTTGTTGGTACCTTCTACCCCTTTTTCTCCCCAATTTCCTGATGTCCAATTGGTAGTTAGTCTTGTCCTAACGCTGAAACACCTGTACGGACATAGGAGAGGCAGAGATCCATGCATCCTCCAAAACACGACCCTGCCAAGCCGCACTGCTTCTTGACACACTGCTCACTTAACCCGGAAGCCTCGCACACCAATGTCTCAGAAGAAACAACATATATTTGGCGACTGAAGTCAGCGTGCGTGTGCCCAGCAACCACAATGAGTCACTAGAGCGCGATGGTACAAGGACATCCTGGCCGGCCAAACCCTCCCCTAACCTGGACGATGCTGGGCAAGTTGTGCGTCGCCTCATGGGTCTCCCAGTCACGGCCAGCTGCGACACAGCCTGGGATCAAACCTGGGTGTGTAGTGTATCCTCTAGCATTGCGATGCAGTACTTTAGACTGCTGCACCACTCGGGAGGCCTGTGCA
The DNA here is from genome assembly GCF_018296145.1 of Oncorhynchus tshawytscha. Lineage (NCBI taxonomy): Eukaryota > Metazoa > Chordata > Actinopteri > Salmoniformes > Salmonidae > Oncorhynchus > Oncorhynchus tshawytscha. The sequence goes on along the minus strand of NC_056444.1, from coordinate 78,137,572 downwards.
GATGTTTTTCATCGGCAGGAACTGGGGGACTAGTCAGGGTTGAGGGAAAGATGAATGGAGCAAAGTACAGAGATCCTTGATGAAACCTGCTCCAGAGCGCCCAGGACCTCGGACTTGGGCGAAGGTTCACCTTCCAACAGAGCAACGACCTTAAGCACACAGCCATGACAACACAGGAGTGGCTTCGGGAAATATCTCTGAATGTCCTTGAGTGGCCCAGCCAAACCCCAGACTTGAACCCAATTGAACATCTCTGGATAGACCTGATGAAAGTTGTGCAGCAATGCACCCATCCAACCTGACAGAGCTTGAGAGGATCTGCAGTGAAGAATGGAAGAAACTTCCCAAATACAGGTGGGCCAAGCTTGTAGCATCATACCCAAGAAGACTTGAGGTTGTAATCGCTACCAAAGGTGCTTCAACAAGTACTAAGAAAAGGGTCTGAATACTTATGTAAATGTGATATTCCAGTTTTTTATTTTTAATACATTTAATAAACCTGTTTTTTGTTTTGTCATTGGGGGTATTGTGGGTAGATTGATGAGGATTTAAACAAATCAATTTTAGAATAAGGCTGTAACGTAGCAAAATGTGGAAAAAGTCAAGGGTCTGAATAGTTTCCGAAAGCCCTGTAAATTGGCATTCCACACGAGGTTGCCAAATCATCGCCTATTACCAGCAACTTCAGGAGAGCAACGGTAGAATCTGCTAAAGCCAGCAGGAGCGAGAGGAGGACGGTCGGGTCAGGTTAAGGTTTTTCTCTTCTGGTTATCTTGGTCTCTGCCTTCCTCTTGAGTCCTTTGCGTCTTATTTCATCAGTGTGCTTTAAGCATCAGACAAGCTCAATACATATATTTTATTTTTATTATAACACAACAAAAAAACACACCTTATGGGAAAAAAATACAAATTTAAAAATGTTGACCAATCGATTTGTCGAAAGAATAGACGACTTTCGGTTGACCTTTTTTCTTTTAGTCGGGGACAGCCCTAGTGTTCATGAATCTATTTTAGAAACCAGAAATTGTTTCAGTTATTGAGAATACAGTATGTTATTGGCCATGGCCTTTTTTTTGTCATGGACTTTAGTCTGTCATGGACAGTGCTGTCAAAGTGTTGTATGAATTCCACCAAGATGCTCATGAATTTGTATGGAGGTTGATTAACTTAACTAGGGGTTTGGTGGAGAGGACGTTTCCCATTGACTCATAGTCACTCTTTATATCCGTATGATCCAGGCTAACCTAAATATATTCTAGGCATGTGTGACCTTTAACCCAAGCATGGACTACCCTTGAGGAGAAACTGCTCTCACAAATTCGTCTCGCTGAAATCCATTCCGTATTGTGATTGCTTCTTAGAGTTGCATCCTGAAAAGAAAATTTGAGTTCCGAGCATAATCTCTTTGATTGGCATGCGATATACATAATGTGATGTATGAGATATGTCCTTTGTTTTAGAGCACTTCACTGTTCTGTATACTGCACTTCTTTGCAGTTTGGAGGTCCTTGTGTGGCTCAGTTGGTAGAGCATGTTGCTTGCAACTCTAGAGTTGTGGGTTCGATTCCAATAGGGGACTAGTACAAAAATGTATGTACTCATTACTGTAAGTCGCTGTAGATAAGAGTATCTACTAAATGTAAAAAATTATAATGCTTTAATCTCTCTAAAATAGTTAAACGTCAGTCTCATTTTGCATAATAGTACATTTGTCAGAATGAGACAATTGCTTTCCATAGCTTACAATAGCTGATCTGTATGACTCAAGTAGTTGAACTCCCACACCGATGCAGAACCACCAGACTACTCAATATGAAGTAGTAAGTGGTTAAGAGCATTGAGTCAATAACCGAACGGTCGTTGGTTCAAATCCCCGAACCGATTAGTTAACTAATCTGTCAATGTGACCTTAAGCAAGGCATGTAACTGTAAGTTGCTCTGGATAAGAGAAAAATGTAGGCAGTGTGGAAAAAAACTATTTCCTCCGATGTGCATAACCTTCTCAGTCTATTTTAGAAAGGAAGGTACTCAAGGACTGCTTCCCTGCTGAGATTATTCCCCGAAAAGTAATTTAAGCAGGTCTAATACCTACCACAAACCTATTATTCCATCCATTAAGTTATACTCCCTGATTGAGGCTTGGAAACGCCAGTCCCTGCCGTGGGTGTAATTAAGATCCTAATGTTGTACGTTCGTTTATTAAATCTTATTAAGCCACTCAAGGAGCTTTTCAAAAAGGTCATATTTTAATAGGAGTTGTATAGGTCTCCCCAGCAGATTAATATAAAAGCTGCAATTTCACCCACACTGACTATCATTAATCATTGTTTACCATGGCTCTTTTAAGTAAGAATTTCTCCTCTTTTAGAATCATGACACAGCTAAAATGTACCCTTTCTAGCTACCTAAGCCACCATCTCATTGGCAGCCGTATATATGCATACTACACACAGAACTACCTAACAGGTGACACACAACATTACTGCCATCAGCAATGTGGTTTATGATATAAAAGAAGTTGGGCTACTGGTTATTTTACTGGTCCTTTACAACACATGTTATCTAACAGGTTTTAAAGAACTGACATTGACTGTAGACCAAGATATCCGTCTATACTCCCAGTCCATTTCCAACACGATGCCTTGACCTGGGATATTGACGTCGATGTATCTTCTCAGTTGCGCATTTGTTATAAAATTATATAATTTTTTATTAGTGTTTGTTTACGTAATATAACCATATACAATTTCAGTAGCACATGTCTTAGACTGATGGGGTGTGCCATACCCACAGCCTCCACAATGGATCAGTCCACTCAGACAGGTCTCCACAATGGATCAGTCCACTCAGACAGGTCTCCACAATGGATCAGTCCACTCAGACAGGTCTCCACAATGGATCAGTCCACTCAGACAGGCCTCCACAATGGATCAGTCCACTCAGACAGGCCTCCACAATGGATCAGTCCACTCAGACAGGCCTCCACAATGGATCAGTCCACTCAGACAGGCCTCCACAATGGATCAGTCCACTCAGACAGGCCTCCACAATGAATCAGTCCACTCAGACAGGCCTCCACAATGGATCAGTCCACTCAGACAGGAGCCACATCAGACAGGTCTTGTACACTGTGATTTTTATTTTATGCTACTGCTCGACTAAAGAAATCTCAGTCGACCAACAGCCTATCGAACAAACAATGGACCAGTCAACTAAATGGAGTCAGCCCTAGTGTGTGTCTCCTCTGTTTCAAGGTTGTGATGTGTCAACTATAAGGACTCAGAAGTGTCACTCATAGCTGCCATTGTCCCTATGTGTGCAGACTGGTGGTGTTTCTATGTGACCTTGTTAAAACAGACCCTGCTAGGGTTTAGGGGGTTCCACACTTGATTCATTCAGGGTCAGCCCACCCCCCCTCTCCCCAATAGATTAGCCGGGATCTAAACCCTATCCTCCCTCCTAAATTGCTGTGAGAGAGATTTAGGGGGGATTTCTCACAGTCGAGTCCTGAAACCTGCAGCGTAGCCCTCAATCCGTGACCGGCTTGATGTGTTTGAGTGAATAATTTCTCCCTCTGTCTGCCAAGCAAACATATTCCTCCTCTCTTTGGTTCCTCACTCCATCTTCCTGTGTTCCTCATAGCAAGCAGCTTTTATGCAATGCCCACAAGCAAGGAGGTTTTAGGCCTGATCCAGTGTGATTATTTTTGCAAGGCAAATCCAAAACCCAGCCTATGGCAATCAACAGTGTAATAAAACATCCATGTGACTATGTAAGATCATTCATCATAGACCACAAAAGTACCCTCTGCTTACTTCAACTTGATTCACACTCTGATAAATTAACAGTGTGAAGAATATTGTCTGGTATTTTGCCCTTTTGCATGCATTTTAGACAGGATGATGTAATGCACTGTCCAGCCTAATGTAATGCACTGTCAGCCTAATGTAATGCACTGTCAGCCGAATGTAATGCACTGTCCAGCCTAATGTAATGCACTGTCCTGCCTAATGTAATGCACTGTCCTGCCTAATGTAATGCACTGTCAGCCTAATGTAATGCACTGTCCTGCCTAATGTAATGCACTGTCCAGCCTAATGTAATGCACTGTCCAGCCTAATGTAATGCACTGTCCAGCCTAATGTAATGCACCGTCCAGCCTAATGTAATGCACCGTCCAGCCTAATGTAATGCACCGTCCAGCCTAATGTAATGCACCGTCCAGCCTAATGTAATGCACCGTCCTGCCTAATGTAATGCACCGTCCAGCCTAATGTAATGCACCGTCCAGCCTAATGTAATGCACTGTCCAGCCTAATGTAATGCACTGTCCAGCCTAATGTAATGCACTGTCCAGCCTAATGTAATGCACTGTCCTGCCTAATGTAATGCACTGTCCTGCCTAATGTAATGCACTGTCCTGCCTAATGTAATGCACTGTCCAGCCTAATGTAATGCACTGTCCAGCCTAATGTAATGCACTGTCCAGCCTAATGTAATGCACTGTCCAGCCTAATGTAATGCACTGTCCAGCCTAATGTAATGCACTGTCCAGCCTAATGTAATGCACTGTCCAGCCTAATGTAATGCACTGTCCAGCCTAATGTAATGCACTGTCCAGCCTAATGTAATGCACTGTCCAGCCTAATGTTATGCACTGTCCAGCCTAATGTTATGCACTGTCCAGCCTAATGTAATGCACTGTCCAGCCTAATGTAATGCACTGTCCTGCCTAATGTAATGCACTGTCCTGCCTAATGTAATGCACTGTCCTGCCTAATGTAATGCACTGTCCAGCCTAATGTAATGCACTGTCCAGCCTAATGTAATGCACTGTCCAGCCTAATGTAATGCACTGTCCTGCCTAATGTAATGCACTGTCCTGCCTAATGTAATGCACTGTCCTGCCTAATGTAATGCACTGTCTGCCTAATGTAATGCACTGTCCAGCCTAATGTAATGCACTGTCAGCCTAATGTAATGCACTGTCAGCTAGACTTGTGATGGGTGTCTTTTCAGATCTAATAGGAAGTCTGCATGTCTGCATGTATTTTTGTATTACTTTGCCAACCTATTTTCTACACGACAATAAGCTCTGTTGTACAATAGATAGAATTGTGAACTTTTCAATTTTTTTTTTATTGGCTACCTCAACACTCAGCATAATGGATTCAATAGTAAGGCTGATTGAATTGAAGTTCTGTTCACCTGGTTACCTGATCCTGAAGCCAAAGGAAAAAAGTTGGCATGCAGCTCCTTTGGATTTGGCTCTGCTGTATCCCACCAGATGGGCTGTCCTCTCCCAGTCACCTTCCATAAAGCAAACAATCAATCTGCTGCTGGGAGTTAGGTTAAGGGTTGGGCGATATCCAGATGTTCATACCGTTTCTGTACCTACCGGCGGTATACGGTATAAACGATATATCGTCCAAGCCTACTTAGGCTGTGGGCTTCTCTCATCTTTCCTCAAAAGTAGAATAATCTAAAGGAGTACTAGTTTCTGGAATCCTACTGTATATCACAGTACATATTCTTTATCCCCTTACACTGTGTATAAGACAGTAGTTTTTTTGGAATTGTTAGTTAGATTACTTGTTCGTTATTACTGCATTGTCGGAACTAGAAGCACAAGCATTTCGCTACACTCGCATTAACATCTGCTAACCATGTGTATGTGACAAATAAAATTTGATTTGATTTGAGGTCAAGGAAGCACTTCTTATCTCCTTTGAATGATTCGCTCCATGCTGTTGTTCAAATGCTGTTTCTGCAAGGCACCCCCGATAGCTGTTTACTTTGTTGACCAACCAGAGTTCCATATTTTAATGGGCTGCACTGCTAGGAGCTAACTATGGCTCCAGCACACCCTGTTAGCTTTTAGAATTAGACTACAGGGCACTACTGTGAGCTCTCATAGCTCTGCCTTGACTAAATCTGTCTCAATCTCACTTACTGTCCTCTGACATACTTACAAACACAGAGGCAACTTGGGTAGACAGATTATTCTTTGCATCTTGACTGTCTGGATCAACCCTTGGTATGGAAAATGCACCGCCCTTGGCCACAAAGCGCTACAGAGGGTGGTGCGGACGGCACAGTACATCACTGGGGCAGAGCTCGCTGCCATCCAGGACCTCTGTATCAGGCGGTGTTTAAGGAAGGCTCAAAAAATCGGCAAAGACTCCAGCCACGCAGGTCATAGACTGTTCACTCTGCCAAGGTCTGACAAACCGTACTGGCGCATAGGCTCTCAGACCAACAGGCTCTGAGACAGCTTCGACCCCCAAGCCATAGACTGTTCACTCTGCCAAGCTCTGACAAACCGTACTGGTGCATTGGCTCTCAGACCAACAGGCTCTGAGACAGCTTCGACTCCCAAGCCATAAGACTGCTAAATAGCCAGACCGTTAAATAGTCAATTATGGGACCCAAACCATCTGTACCAACTATCTTGCACTGACCCTACGCACACTCACTAGACTTTATAGACACCATGCACACACACACAGACACACGCGCGCACACACACATACACACATACATACATACATAGACGGTCCCATACAAAACCAACAAACATTCACATTTACCACACACACACACACACCGACATGACACACACATGCGCGCGCACACACAAACACACACACACTTACACTCATCATATGCTGGTGCTACTCTTATTATTATCTAACCTGATGTCTAGTTATTTTACCCTGCCTTCATGTTCATACAGTTGAAGTCAGGAGTTTACATAAAACTCAGTTGTGCACAATTCCTGACATTTAATCCTAGTAAAAAATCCCTGTCTTAGGTCAGTTAGGATCACCACTTTATTTTAAGAATGTCAAATGTCAGAATAATAGTAGAGAATTATTTATTAAGATTTTATTTCCTTCATCACATTCCCAGTGGTTCAGAAGTTTACTTTCACTCTATTAGTATTTGGTAGCATTGCCTTTAAATTGTTTAACTTGGGTCAAACATTTCGGGTAGTCTTCCACGAGCTTCCCACAAAAAGTTAGGAAAATTTTGTCTCATTCCTCCTGACAGAGCTGGTGTAACTGAGTCAGGTTTGTAGGCCTCGTGGCTCGCACACGCTTTTTCAGTTCTGCCCTCAAATTGTCTATAGGATTGAGGTCAGGGCTTTGATGGCCACTTCAATACCTTGACATTGTTGTCCTTAAGCCGTTTTGCCACAACTTTGGAAGTATGCTTGGGGTCATTGTCCATTTGGAAGACCCATTTGCGACCAAGCTTTAACTTCCTGACTGATGTCTTGAGATGTTGCTTCAATATATCCACATAATTGTCCTGCCTCATGATGCCATCTATTTTGTGAAGAGCACCAGTCCCTCCTGCAGCAAAGCAACCACACAACATGATGCTGCCACCCCGTGCTTCACGGTTGGGATGGTGTTCTTTGGCTTGCAAGTCTCCCCCTTTTTCCTCCAAACATTGCGCTGGGCGTTATCAGACCAGAGGACATTTATCCAAAAAGTACAATCTTTGTCCCCATGTGTAGTTGCAAACTGCAGTCTGGCTTTTTTTATGGCAGTTTTGGAGCAGTGGCTTCTTCCTTTGCCGAGCGGCCTTTTAGGTTATATCGATATAGGACTTGTTTTACTGTGGATATAGATACTTTTGTACCTGTTTCCTCCAGCATCTTCACAAGGTCCTTTGCTGTTGTGCTGGGATTGATTTGCGCTTTTCGCCCCAAAGTACATTCATCTCTAGGAGACAGAACGCTTCTCCTTCCTGAGCGGTATGATGGCTGCGTGGTCCCATGGTGTTTATATTTACGTACTATTGTTTGTACAGATGAATGTGGTACCTTCAGGAGTTTGGAAATTGCTCCCAAAGATGAACCAGATTTGTGGAGGTCTACAAAATGTTTTCTGAGGTCTTGGCTGATTTCTTTTGAATTTCCCATGATGTCAAGCAAAGAGGCACTGAGTTTGAAGGTAGTCCTTAAAATACATCCACAGGTACACCTCCATTTGACTCAAATTTTTTCAATTAGCCTATCAGAAGCTTCTAGAGCCATGACATCATTTTCTGGAATTTTCCAAGCTGTTTAAAGGCACATTCAATTTTGTGTATGCAAACTTTGACCCACTGGAATAGAGATACAATGAATTATAAGTGAAATAATCTGTCTGTAAACAATTGTTGGAAAAATGACTTATGTCATGCACAAAGTAGATGTCCTAACCAACTTGCCAAAACTATAGTTTGTTAACAAGAAATTTGTGGAGTGGTTGAAAAGAGTTTTAATGACTCCAACCTAAGTGTATACCTTTTTATCTATCCTGATGCCTAGTCACTTGGCCCAGCCTTCATGTACATATCTACCTCAAATACCTTATTATTATCTATCCTGATGCCTAGTCACTTTACCCAGCCTTCATGTATATATCTACCTCAAATACCTTATTATTATTATCTATCCTGATGCCTAGTCACTTTACCAGGCCTTCATGTGCATATCTACCTCAAATGCCTTGTACCTCTGTACATTGATCTGGTACTGGTACTCCCTGTATATAGCTCCACAATGATCTGGTACTGGTACTCCCTGTATATAGCTCCACATTGATCTGGTACTGGTACTCCCTGTATATAGCTCCACATTGATCTGGTACTGGTACTCCCTGTATATAGCTCCACATTGATCTGGTACTGGTACTCCCTGTATATAGCTCCACATTGATCTGGTACTGGTACTCCTGTATATAGCTCCACATTGATCTGGTACTGGTACTCCCTGTATATAGCTCCACATTGATCTGATCTGGTGATCTGGTACTCCCTGTATATAGCTCCACATTGATCTGGTACTCCCTGTGTATAGCTCCACATTGATCTGGTACTGGTACTCCCTGTATATAGCTCCACATTGATCTGGTACTGGTACTCCCTGTATATAGCTCCACATTGATCTGGTACTGGTACTCCCTGTATATAGCTCCACATTGATCTGGTACTCCCTGTGTATAGCTCCACATTGATCTGGTACTCCCTGTATATAGCTCCACATTGATCTGGTACTCCCTGTGTATAGCTCCACATTGATCTGGTACTGGTACTCCCTGTATATAGCTCCACATTGATCTGGTACTGGTACTCCCTGTATATAGCTCCACATTGATCTGGTACTGGTACTCCCTGTATATAGCTCCACATTGATCTGGTACTGGTACTCCCTGTGTATAGCTCCACATTGATCTGGTACTGGTACTCCCTGTGTATAGCTCCACATTGATCTGGGACTTGTTCTCCCTGTATATAGCTCCATTCTTGTGTTACTATTTTAGATCTGCTATGAGCAGCAATTGCCAATGCAGTAATGTTGCCAAGGTGCCCAGACACTTGCTCCAATGCTGTTTTCTCAACGTTCCTAATTGGTCTTTAGAAGAGAGAACATATTTTTAATTGCCTGCACGAAGCCAGAGTGAAGTGCATTACTGCTGATGCCCAACATTCAACCGTTGTGTTTAAATGGCTGTGTCAACGGTTGACCAACCTGAACTGAATCAACAAGTGTTTTTTTTTCTGAATACTTATTAGAGAAATATGTTTTCAGGGAGAATTTAATGACTGTCATATACTATGCTACCAAATTAGATCTCTATTAGTTTCAATGTTGTGACCTTTTTAAAGCATTTTTATTTTAATAGTTGCTCTACAATGTAGAGAGCTTTGTGATTTTATGTCTGTAAATGAAAAACACTCTACAAATGCAATTGGCCCCATGTTCTATAGCCTTCTGTCTTCTCTCTTTGTCTCTCTGCAGTGGTTGTGCTGTATGTGCAGGGTATCGGCACCAAAGAGTGGAGGGAGGTGAGTTGAAAATGAAATTCTGTTTTCAGCCTTTTTTTCATTTGCGTCTTGACTCGCTGTTCTGTTAAAGGTACTTATTCATACGATTCGGGGAAACGTAAGAACCTTCCAGACTGAGACTCATGTTGTTCCATCTTCTTCTTTGGTTTTTGGAGCTTATCCACCATCACTGAAATTAAGGGGCTGTGACGGTCATGGAATTTTGGATGACGGTTGTTGGCCAGCCAAATGACCGCAGTCACTTTAATAACCGTTCAAATAACCTTTTTTTTTTAAAGACGCACATGTTCTCTTCTCCTCTTCTGCTGACTGCATGTGCTGCCATAGAAATAGAATGGTCATCCCCATTCAAGTCAATGATAGCAGGATGTAAAAGCAGGAAATGTCCCCAACAATATGTGCTGTTATTGTTACAATTCAACTCAATTGAGAGGGAACAAGACAGGATAAGATAGGTTCAGGTAGTAAGATGGTGAACAAGATGAGCCAAAGTTTCCCCAGAGGTCTACATTAATCCCAGAGGGATTCATTAAATATTCACACCTACACCATAGCTGATGGGAGACCTCTCTCTTTCTGTCTCTCTTTCTCTCGGCCTACCCGATATTGTCCTTTTCTAGTCTGTCGGCTTTCTGCCCTTCTCTGTCGGCTATCGGCCCTTCTCTGTCGGCTATCGGCCCTTCTCTGTCGGCTATCGGCTCCTCTCTGTCGGCTATCGGCTCCTCTCTGTCGGCTATCGGCTCCTCTCTGTCGGCTATCGGCTCCTCTCTGTCGGCTATCGGCTCCTCTCTGTCGGCTATCGGCTCCTCTCTGTCGGCTATCGGCTCCTCTCTGTCGGCTATCGGCTCCTCTCTGTCGGCTATCGGCTCCTCTCTGTCGGCTATCGGCCCTTCTCTGTCGGCTATCGGCCCTTCTCTGTCGACTTTGCCGATAGTCCCTCTACATAGCAAAACTGCTGCTATGCCAGCCGCCACAGCCTAAGCCATGAGCACTGCACAATGCAGAGGAATGTCTAGCTGGGAATATCATCATCAGCAGCAAGCTAGCTCATTCTCAAAGTGCTCTCTCTCTTTCTCTCTCAATCTGTATCTCTATCTTTGTCTTTTTCTCTCCCTCTATCTCTCTCAATCTCTATCGCTCCCTCTACCTCTCTTGAATATCCTCTTCTTGCATTTCTTTTGAGAGAACCTTTATCCTAAAGTGCAGAACCAATTTAATCTCTGCCACAGTGCTGACGGTTTTTGTTTGTTTATATATTTAATAAGTCAACACTGCTTGACTAAAGAATGTCATTAAGGGCTTTGTCTGAGTCGATCCCCTTACAGCAAGACGTCTTCCACTACCTTTTTCATTGCGACAGGGCTAATCAAAGAGAGGGCATAATTATAGGGTGGTAGGTAGCCTAGCGGTCAGTGTTGGGCCAGAAACTGCTGGTTCGAAGACCCGAGCCGACTAGGTGAAAAATCGATATGCTCTTGAACAAGGCACTTAACCCTAATTTGCTCCAGGGGCACTGTCCTATGGCTGACCCTGTAAAACAACACATTGCACAGCAGCTATCCGGTGTATGTGCCAAATAAAATACAGTACCAGTCAAAAGGTTGGACACACCTACTCATTCAAGGGTTTCTCTTTATTTTTACTATTTTCTACATTGTAGAAAAATAGTGAAGACATCTACTATGAAATAACACATATGGAATCATGTAGTAACCAAAAAAGTGTTAAACAAATCAAAATATATTTTCAATTGAGATTCTTCAAAGCAGCCACCCTTTGCCTTGATGACAGCTTTGCAGACTCTTGGCATTCTCTCAACCAGCTTCATGAGGTAGTCACATGGAATGCATTTCAATTAACAGTTGTGATAATTTGTGAAATGTCTTTCCTTCTTAATGCGTTTGAGCCAAACAGTTGTGTTGGGATAAAGTAGGGTGGTATACGAAAGCCCTATTTGGTAAAAGACCAAGTCCATATTATGGCAAGAACAGCTCAAATAAACAAAAAGAAACGACAGTCCATCATTACTTTAAGACATGAAGGTCAGTCAATCCGGAACATTTCAAGAACTTTGAAAGTTTCTTCAAGTGCAGTTGCAAAAACCATCAAGCACTATGATGAAACTGGATCTCGTGAGGACCGCTACAGGAAAGTTCAAAGTTCATTAGAGTTAACTGCTCCTCAGAAATTGCAGCCCAAATAAATGCTTCACAGAGTTCAAGTAACCGACACATCTCAACATCAACTGTTCAGAGGAGACTGAGGGTATCAAGCCTTCATGGTCGAATTGCTACAAAAAAAAAACTACTAAAGGACACCAATAAGAAGAGACTTGCTTGGGCCAAGAAACACGACCAATGGACATTAGACTGCTGGAAATCTGTCCTTTGGCCCAATTTTTTTATTTTTGGTTCTGTTTCTTTGTGAGACGCAGAGTAGCTGAACGGATGATCTCCGCATGTGTGGTTCCCACAGTGAAGCATGGAGGAGGAGGTGTGATGGTGTGCGAGTGCTTTTCAGGTGACTTATTTAGAATTCAAGGCTCCCTTAACCAGCATGGCTACCACAGCATTCTGCAGCGATATGCCATCCCATCTGGTTTGCGCTTAGTGGAACTGTCATTTGTTTTTCAACAAGACAATGACAAAACACACCTCCAGGCTGTGTAAGGGCTATTTGACCAAGAAGAAGAGTGATGGAGTACTGCATCAGATGCCCTGGCCTCCACAATCACCCGACCTCAACCCAATTGAAATGGTTTGGAATGAGTTGGACCGCAGAGTGAAGGAAAAGCAGCCAACAAGTGCTCAGTGTATGTAGGAACTCCTTCAAGACTGTTGGAAAAGCATTCCTCATGAAGCTGGTTGAGAGAATGCCAAGAGTGTGCAAAGCTGTCATCAAGGCAAAGGGTGACTACTTTGAAGATGATATATTTTGATTTGTTTAACACTTTTTTGGGGGGGGTTACTACAGGATTCCTGTAACGGTCGTCGTTGCATGAAGGATCGGACCAAAGCACAGCATGGTAAGTGTTCATGCTTTTTATTTAAACTGAACACTATAACAAAATAACAAAGAGAATAAACTCATCCGAAACAGTCCTGTCAGGTGCAGAAAACACTAAACATAAAATAACTACCACAAAACATAGGTAGCTTTTTCCCACCTGAGTATGGTTCCCAATCAGAGACAACGATAGTCAGCTGTCCCTGATTGAGAACCATACCCGGCCAAAACAAAGAAATACAAAACATAGAAAAAAGAACATAGAATGCCCACCCCAAATCACACCCTGACCAAACCAAAATAGAGACATAAAAAGGGCGTGACAGGGTGTGACAATTCCATATGTGTTATTTCATAGTTTTGATGTCTTCACTATTATTCTATAATGTAGAAAAAAGTAAGAAACCCATGAATGAGTAAGTGTGTCCCAACTTTTAACTGGTGCTGTATATATTTTATATAATCAGCACAGTTAACTTTCAATCCCCAACTACAGACATACGTATGTGTACCATTCATTGAGTGAAGACTCACAAGCCAAATCATATTCCCTCACTTCCCATCTCTCTATTTCTGATCACCACCACATACACTGAGACAAGGGTTGATAAACAATATACACTTATGTGTTGGTGTAAACTAAAAGTAAAATGTTAAGAGTAAATCTAACTGTAACATTGACACACTATAGTGCTGTGCCCTCTTAGTTTCAGTCACTTCACAGCAATTTCAATCTCTTTACGTTTTATACACAAACATTCCCCACAACGCTCCACTACCCATTAACTAATCGTATCTCAGAAAACAATGCCCCAAAATAGAACAGGTGGAAGTGTCTCAGGTGACGACAGATGGTTCCTTAGTCGATGGATGCCAGGTAGGTAGGGTTCCAATAAACTCCCCTCCCAGGCCGGATAATGGATTGGGAGGGACAGAGTTGATAGCTGGGATTATGTGCGCTGGGCGCTAAGGTCATGAGCCGGGTATTAAAGCAGTGCAGGGATCAATAGCTCATTACTCTGTGCTGTTGGACCATACCAGCCAGGCCCTCTGCCCAATGGGGAATCGTGTCTGGTAGATACAAATGGAGCTCCAGCCCTGGGGCCGGCCGGCTGAGACAGAATCACTCAGACACTCTCACTCCGTTGGTTTTGTTCTGTCTGAGGAGCCAGCCATTAGAACACAACACTCCCTTGGTTTTGTTCTGATTAGAACACAACACTCCCTTGGTTCTGTTCTGTCTGAGTAGCCAGCCATTAGAACACAACACTCCCTTGGTTATGTTCTGTCTGAGTAGCCAGCAATTAGAACACAACACTCCCTTGGTTCGGTTCTGGCTGAGGAGCCAGCCATTAGAACACAACACTCGCTTGGTTCTGTTCTGTCTGAGGAGCCAGCCATTAGAACACAACACAACCTTGGTTCTGTTCTGTCTGAGGAGCCAGCCATTAGAACACAACACTCCCTTGGTTCTGTTCTGGCTGAGGAGCCAGCCATTAGAACACAACACTCCATTGGTTTAAACCCAGTGGTGATTCTAACTTACTAAGGATGTAGATTAGATCACAGGCTGTATTGGTAATGGCTGTGGCTCTGTGCTGATTATTTCATTTAGAGTACTCGGGATTTGCTGATCATTGTTTTTGAGTTGATCCCAATGTTACGGTTGATGTATGTGGATAATATTGCTAGTGATGTTAAACTTTCATATACTTAGATTTAGAGTGACATTGTGTCATTGATTATCTTATGGCTCATACTGATATCAATTATGGAGTTGATGTTTCCATAGAGGTTCTGTTAGATGAAGTATCACTCTGTAACCCGTGTTTCCATAGAGGTTCTGTTAGATGAAGTATCACTCTGTAACCCGTGTTTCCATAGAGGTTCTGTTAGATGAAGTATCACTCTGTAACCCGTGTTTCCATAGAGGTTCTGTTAGATGAAGTATCACTCTGTAACCCGTGTTTCCATAGAGGTTCTGTTAGATGAAGTATCACTCTGTAACCCGTGTTTCCATAGAGGTTCTGTTAGATGGAGTATCACTCTGTAACCCGTGTTTCCATAGAGGTTCTGTTAGATGAAGTATCACTCTGTAACCCGTGTTTCCATAGAGGTTCTGTTAGATGAAGTATCACTCTGTAACCCGTGTTTCCATAGAGGTTCTGTTAGATGAAGTATCACTCTGTAACCCGTGTTTTCCTTTTCCTGTCTACTGTTTCAGTTTGGCAGAACAGAGGTTATTGACAACACACTGAATCCAAACTTTGTGCGGAAGTTTTTCCTGGACTTCTTCTTCGAAGAGAAGCAGAACCTCCGCTTTGACGTGTAAGTGACCAACCTATCTGTCTCCAACTGGGAAATACCTACCGCTAGGCTAAAAGCCTAAATAAACATTTTTAGTTTTATACATAGGACCAATTTCTAAGTAGTTTCAAGAATTTTCTTTGCTCCCTTGTTAGTATTTCGGGTCGCAGAGCAGGCCTTCACTCACGGAAGAGTGAGGGGGCCACCAAGAGTGAGGGGGCCACCACCAACTTTTTGTCACTATTGGCCTCATGGTGAAATCCCTGAGTGGTTTCCTTCCTCTCCTGGCAACTGAGTTAGAAAGTACTCCTGTATCTTTTTTAGAAACTGGGTGTATTGGTACACCATCCAAAGTGTAATTTATAACATCAACATGTTCAAAAGGATATTCAATATCTGCTTTTGACATTTTTACCCATCTACCAATAGGTGCCCTTCTTTGCAAGGCATTGGAAAACCTCCTGGCCTCTGTGGTTAAATCTGTGTTTGAAATGCACTGCTCGACTGAGAGACCTGACAGATAATTGTATGTGTGGGGTACAGAGATGAGGTAGTCATTCAAAAATCATGTTAAACACATGCAACTTATTATGTTACTTTTTTACTCCTGAACTTATTTAGGCTTTTCCATAACAAAAGGGTTGAATACTTATTGACTAAAGACATTTCAGCTTTTCATTTGTAATTCATTTGTAAAAATTTGGAAAAACATAATTCCACTTTGACATTCGGATATTGTGTGTAGACCAGTGACACAAAATCTATGTTAAATCAATTTTAAATTCAGGCTGTAACACAACAAAATGTGTAAAAAAGTCAAGGGGTGTAAATACTTTCTGAAGAACAAGCCTTTTCATTTATCACTGTGATTTAAGTGCTATCTCTATGTCCACTTGGTTATTCTGGTCAGCCACCACACCTCTTAGTCCAGATCAATACCAGAGAAAGATCAGTATAGCTTTTTAATGTAGTCAGTGATACACAGTAGGTTTGGTTGAGCAGTCTTATTCATTATAGACTGTTCTATCTGCTCTTCAAAGTCAGGTAATATGCAACTGCAAAATTCTAGTGTTAAACTGCGAAAAGTATTTTATTTTAATAACTATTTGTGGCTACATGTTAGACGTTTGTATCATAGGGATGTGGGAAGAAAATAACGTTTTACATAACTACTGTTAAAGATTGAATTATGCCCTTTAAATAGGTTGTTATCAAGCTATTACTGTGTAGAGCCCTTGCTCCGACTGTTTCAGGTGCTATTATTTAAGCTCTGGAAAATCAATCAAGAATCAATTGCAATGGTTTTGCACTGTGACAAAGCTCTTAGAAACAATCAGTGTGGTTCAGGTGTTAGCAAGGCCAATATTCATTTTTAACAAACTGCAAATAATCAATCAGTCTACTCCAGCATAACAGACACCCTACAGACAGACAGAACTCCCAAATGATGAGACAAAATACATGTTATGAACCAATGAGCTATTTGACCAAGGAAAAAGTTAAGCAAGCATCACAGCCCTGAGGCCCGAGGTAGAGGATTGGCTTCATATCCACAGTGAATAGGACTCAGAGACAGTCTGTCAGCAGTATAGTCCAACAGTCAGTGGATGTTCTAATGTTAGCAAACAGGGAGTATATTCTCAACCCTTCTACCCTGTTTCCCTCCTCCCTCCTGCAGAAACATCCCTGTTCAATTCAAGGTTATTTTAGAGATAATTAGATTTGCCCATTTAGTTCGTAAGGCGCAAACTTATCTAATACCTGAACTGGCTATTCACACTGATATAGTTTGTCATTTGGAGTGATTTATACCTAACTGTTTGGTTTCTTGCAGATACAATGTGGACTCCAGAAGTTCAAATATTTCCAAATTTGTAAGTGTCTCCCATCAGTATATAATGCATCATGTTGTTAATGTTATGTTGTTAATTATGCAATGTTATGCCAATACTGACAGTACAGAGGAAGGATAGTTATCAGAAGGAAGCTTGTTGTCTTTGGATGAATGCAATATTGTATTTTAGATTTGACCTCTGACTGTGTTCTCTTCCCTTTGACCTCAACCAAATACGGGAGAGCAGAAGGTTAGTATCGATGCACCTAGTAAAGACATTTATTGTTGTAATGTCAGTCATTATGGCATGTCATGTAACGTCTACTGATTTGTATTTCACCACACACATTCATGATGTGAGGTGTGTTTTTTTGCACTCCTGTTTTCACTTGTCCAATGTGATGTCTGTGGGGTGTTTTTTCTGTTGGCTCAAAACCAAGCAGTCATGTCAACCATAGTCTCATTCAGACATTCCCACTATATCAAAATCTCAGGTAAAGCACTTTGAGAGGAGACTTCAAAGCCAGAGCTACAGTAGGCTAGTTGTTTTTTTAAACAGAATAATGTAGTGCAGGGCTCTCCTACCCTGTTCCTGGAGAGCTACCGTCCTGTGGGTTTTCACTCCAGCCCTGTTCCTGGAGAGCTCACTATACTGAGAGTATAAAAGGATGTATTTTAATGTTTTTGTAACATTTGCTAATATTTTATCATTGCCCCGATACTGCAGAATGAGCCTGAGGAAGTATATTTCTGGTACGTTTCTCACAACTAAGTGAAATCAAGAAAAAAGTGTCTGGACACTTCTATAAGATGGCATTTACATTTAAAAAAAATAGAGATTTGGTTTAAAAGAAATAAGTGATCTTGTTCTTTTAGCCTTTTTGATAACGTACCGTATGTCCAGATTATAAAATGAATAGTTTTTATTGTCACAATGGCTCCCAATGTCTTCAACCACTTTGAATAACTTCGGTTTCAACATGGCATGTGGGATGTCCTAGCTGTATTACATCTTACTCACCACCATCTGAAAGCACTGCACGTACTGTGAACTGCCTTGCTGTTAGAAACAGGGTTGGGGTCAATTCCATTTCCACTCAGGAAGAACACTGAAGTTCTACCTCAAATTCCAATTCTCTTCAATGCTTTTCAATTAGGAAAATTTGGAATTGGAATTTGGTTTACTTCATGAATTTAAATGGATTTGACCCCAAACCTGATCAGACGGGTCATAAGACTGACCCCAGGCTCTCTCCACCAGGACTTCCTGGGTCAGACCTTCTGCACTCTGGGGGAGATCATTGGATCCACTGGCGGGCGGCTGGAGAACAGCTTATCGTAAGTCAAACCCTCTCCCCCATTATCCATCACACCATTACAGGCCTAATGAAGGGACAACTCTGGAATGAGTCTGACCCGTAGTTGACTCTCAATTTAGAGCAATGGTACCTCTCTGGCTGGCTGGAAGTGATGGGTCATGTGAATGGTAAAAGGAGCTCGGTCTTGAGGAGGACTATCTGTTTGTGGATTGGAAATGGAGCACAGCAATTTAGATTAACTGTAAATGAAACAACGTTGAGATTTTAATATGCTAATCATCCAAGCCTATTGCATCACTAAGAGACAGAAGCGTGGATTCCCGATGTTCCCCCCGTGCTCAACATCAAATCATCTTGTAATCAACTTCTTGATAGGGTAATTTGGCATTTTCTAATACTTTCAGCAATCAACAATAAGGTGCCGTTTGTGCAGAGTGCATTTATTTTATGAGTTAATCAGATGGAAAAATGGTAATTGCAGAGTAGAAGCTAAGTTGTTCAGTGCACATTTCTTTCAGACTTAGCGTTTCTCAGCTCTTTGTCTGTGTAGTCATGTAGATGTTCTGTATTTTTGGAGGCATTTGGAGAGACACATACACAACATGTGTAAATACCAATCATGTTTTCTTCATCAGGAACAGACCTCTTAAAAACAGAGGCCAGTCATTGACTTCACTCCATCACAATGAAAGGTCTCTCTGGCCGTCTTGACCCAATTCTCTATGTATTTGTTTCAAGCTGATCAAAAAAACACAAACCACTGTTTTCACATGTTGAGTTTAAATTTAGCATGTGAAACAATTTTTTCACATATGTTCAATTCAGTAGCGGTGCGTGGATAAAATCACTGAGGAAGACCAGCCAAGCCAGTAAAAGAAAAGCCATATTACAACCTGTGTTTTGATAATTGTGTTGTTTGCTCTATAACCTGTTAGTTCATACAACACCGTGGCCAAAAGTTTTGAGAATGACACAAATATGAATTTTCACAGTCTGCTGCCCCAGTTTGTATGATGGCAATTTACATATACTCCAGAATGTTATGAAAAGTGATCAGATGGATTGCAATTAATTGCCCCTCTGAGTCCCTCTTTGCCATGCAAATCAACTGAATCCCCAAAAAACATTTCAACTGCATTTCAGCCCTGCCACAAAAGGACCAGCTGACATCATCTCAGTGATTCTCTCGTTAACACAGGTGTGAGTGTTGACGAGGACAAGGCTGGAGATCACTCTGTCATGCTGATTGAGTTTGAATAACAGACTGGAAGCTTCAAAAGAAGGGTGGTGCTTGAAATCATTGTTCTTCCTTTGTCAACCATGGTTACCTGCAAGGAAACACGTGCTGTCATCATTACTTTACACAAAAAGGGCTTCACAGGCAAGGATATTGCTGCCAGTAAGATTTCACCTAAATCAACCATTTATCGGATTCTCAAGAACTTCAAGGAGAGCGGTTCAATTGTTGTAAAGAAGGCTTCAGGGTGCCCAAGAAAGTCCAGAAAGCGCCAGGACCGTCGCCTAAAGTTGATTCAGCTGCGGGATCTGGGCACCACCAGTACAGAGCTTGCTCAGGAATGGCAGCAGGCAGGTGTGAGTGCATCTGCATGCACAGTGAGGCATAGACTTTTGGAGGATGGCCTGGTGTCAAGAAGGGAAGCAAAGAAGCCACTTCTCTCCAGGAAAAACATCAGGGACAGACTGATATTCTGCAAAAGGTACAGGGATTGGACTGCTGAGGACTGGGGTATTTTCTCTGAATCCCCTTTCCGATTGTTTGGGGCATCCGGAAAAAAGCTTGTCCGGAGAAGACAAGGTGAGCATCCTGAGACCATTCATGTGTGGGGTTGCTTCTCAGCCAAGGGAATGGGCTCACTCACAATTTTGCCTAAGAACACAGCCATGAATAAAAAATGGTACCAACACATCCTCCGAGAGCAACTTCTCCCAACCATCCAGGAACAGTTTGGTGACGAACAATGCCTTTTCCAACATGATGGAGCACCTTGCCATAAGGCAAAAGTGATAATTAAGTGGCTCGGGGAGCAAAACATCGATATTTTGTGTCCATGGCCAGGAAACTCCCCAGACGTTAATCCCATTGAGAACTTGTGGTCAATCCTCAAGAGGCGGGTGGACAAACAAAAACCCACAAATTCTGACAAACTCCAAGCATTGATTATGCAAGAATGGACTGCCATCAGTCAGGATGTTGCCCAGAAGTTAATTGACAGCATGCCAGGGCGGATTGCAGAGGTCTTGAAAAAGAAGGGTCAACACTGCAAATATTGACTCTTTGCATCAACTTCATGTAATTGTCACAAAAGCCTTTGACACTTGTGAAATGCTTGTAATTATACTTCAGTATTCCATTGTAACATCTGACAAAAATATCTAAAGACACTGATGCAGCAAACTTTGTGGAAATTAATATTTGTGTCATTCTCAACTTTTGGCCACGACTGTACAATAAGGCCATGACAACAAAAAGACAACAGTCACACAGTGGCAGAGTAAATTGAACTACAAATGCGTTTCTTTCATAAAAGAAAACTGAGAACAACATCTGTCCGGTGAAGTCCACGAAGCAAATATTGCAAGTAAAATAAGAAATGTTGACTTGCGCTACTTGTAGACTAGTTGAACGCCAATGCCATCCTCCTCTCTTTCATTTTGGCATAACAGTCCATGGCTCTGTCATACAGTACTAGGCTACTTATTGAACTTCAGTCATCTCAGGCCAGTGGCACAATATATACATTTATGGCTATAACAAATCACCATCATAATCCTTGGCCTGTACAGAGAATTAAGTCAAAACCACAAGTCCAAATCCCCATCTCCATCCATGTCTTAGGAAAAGTCAGATTTAGCCAGCTAGCTACTGCACGATATCAACACAAGTACACTACAGACATGTTTTCTGACAACAATGACATTTTGCTTAGGATGGGATTGATTGGTGTGAAGCCAAAATCCATTTTGTTGCAACAGGACAAGCCACAGTTGAGCTAAGCTCAACGCTGATTGGATATATATTTTATAATTTTGTTTATCATGGGAGGCTGGCATCAATCAGTCAAATGAAACATGCCATACTCTTTTGGTCCAGACATGTTCCAATACATGGGCAACACGTACTGAGACAGCTCTGATACGTGGGCAACGCGTACTGAGACAGCTCTGATACGTGGGCAACGCGTACTGAGACAGCTCTGATACGTGGGCAACGCGTACTGAGACAGCTCTGATACGTGGGCAACGCGTACTGAGACAGCTCTGATACGTGGGCAACGCGTACTGAGACAGCTCTGATACGTGGGCAACGCGTACTGAGACAGCTCTGATACGTGGGCAACGCGTACTGAGAGCTCTGATACGTGGGCAACGCGTACTGAGACAGCTCTGATACGTGGGCAACGCGTACTGAGACAGCTCTGATACGTGGGCAACGCGTACTGAGACAGCTCTGATACGTGGGCAACGCGTACTGAGACAGCTCTGATACGTGGGCAACGCGTACTGAGACAGCTCTGATACGTGGGCAACGCGTACTGCGACAGCTCTGATACGTGGGCAACGCGTACTGAGACAGCTCTGATACGTGGGCAACACGTACTGAGACAGCTCTGATACGTGGGCAACGCGTACTGAGACAGCTCTGATTATTTCTCCAGTGAGATTCAGCCACTTGCGAATTGACAGAAAATTATGATAACACAGAGAGAGACAAAATAAACAATTTGATCATTATTATTGGTAAAATATTTGGGGAACCCTGGCTTCCTTTGGCACAATGAATACACACTGCTGATTTAAATTTAGAGTTCACATGTTAACACATCCTTTTGGTCACCAATTATTAAGGAACTCTCCTCAGCTGGTTGTCTAGGTCTTAATTGAAGCCACTAGGCCCACTGTGGAATGAATATGGTTTTGTAATATACTTTTTGTATTAAGATTCCTTTCCAGCAGCATAGCACCCTGCATCCCACTGCTGGTTTACCTCTGAAGTTAAACAGGGTTGGTTCTGGTTGGTCCCTGGATGGGAGACCAGATGTAGCTGAAAGTAGTGAACAAAAAACATGTGAAACTTCATGTGTCCAAAAACCATGTCTGTCTGTCTTAAATAAGGGATTCCCATACAGCCATCGTGTGTGTGTGTGTGTGTGTGTGTGTGTGTGTGTGTGTGTGTGTGTGTGTGTGTGTGTGTGTGTGTGTGTTTTACATGTCTGTTAAAACAGCCTCAAACACACATCCTCTCAGTGTTGACTTTATGCCACACACTCCCCTCAGTGAGAGGAGGAGAAGAGCCTGGCCATGGCCTCTGCGCGGCAGTGGGCGTATGTTTGTAGGTCACTGTTTTTAGAACGGGGTAGCACGCTGTGGAGGAAGAAGCACTTCTCTACCACTTACCTGTTGGTTTCTATGGTAACCGAGGGTGACTGTTAGCTTCCCTAAAAGGATGATTGGGCAAATACACCTCATTTTCCCATTTTAGAAGATAAGTGCTTTACAGGTCAATGCAAACTGGTTGTATTTTTATTTGTAAAATGTGGTGTGGAGAGCATACCCCATGCTTCACACCTGCTGTGAGTTTGCATCCACGTGATCACTCGCTCTCGCACACACAATTTTGGAGATAATTGCACGCCAATGCAGACGCATTAGATTAGTGGATATGATGCAGTCCATATATAGCTAAATAATAATATCCTAATCATGTAGGTGCAGACCTGACCACTGTAATTGAGGTATCGCTGTGGATTATTATTTATATATTTTACACTTTACACCAAGAATAACACTCCCCTATGTATTCATTTGGACAGTGAAACTAAAATGTATAATTTGCCTCAACTTCAGCATTTGGGATTTTGAGATTATTAAAATGTTTTCATTTGAGGCAACAGTACAGAATGTCACCTTTTTTAATTGAGGGTATTTTCGTACATATCTGTTTTACTGTTTAGCACTTATGTATCTAGTGAAGGTGTGTAGGTGAAGATGTCATAAGTATTTGGACAAATTCACTTATTTGTATTAATGTAGTCAATAGTTTAGTATTTTGCTTGTGTCAATACAAACTTGTTGGTTGCATTTGCAGTTTGTTTTGATTGTGTTTCAGATTATTTTGTGCCCAATAGAAATTCATGATAAATATTGTATTGCGTCATTTTGGAGTCACTGTTATTGTAAATAAGAATATAATATGTTTCTGAACACATGAATGTGGATGCTACAATGATTACAGATAATCACGCATTGTGGAACGGGTATAGGGGGTATGTGAAGTGTGGAGGGGGTATGTGAAGTGTGGAGGGGGTATGTGAAGTGTGGAGGGGGTATGTGAAGTGTGGAGGGGGATAGGAGGCATTGGATGATAAGGGCCGCCACTTGTTACTAAGAGGACACCACCTGTCTGTCTCATGCACAAACATGCTGAGTCATGCCAGCCAAGTTATTATGTCTACAGCTCGTCTTTGTGGCTTACTTTAACTACAGCTCGTCTTTGTGACTTACTTTAACTACAGCTCATCTTTGTGACGTACTTTAACTACAGCTCATCTTTGTGGCTTACTTTAACTACAGCTCATCTTTGTGACTTACTTTAACTACAGCTCATCTTTGTGACTTACTTTAACTACAGCTCGTCTTTGTGGCGTACTTTAACTACAGCTCATCTTTGTGGCTTACTTTAACTACAGCTCATCTTTGTGGCTTACTTTAACTACAGCTCATCTTTGTGACGCACTTTAACTACAGCTCGTCTTTGTGACTTACTTTAACTACAGCTCGTCTTTGTGGCGTACTTTAACTACAGCTCATCTTTGTGGCGTACTTTAACTACAGCTCGTCTTTGTGGCGTACTTTAACTACAGCTCATCTTTGTGACTTACTTTAACTACAGCTCGTCTTTGGCGTACTTTAACTACAGCTCATCTTTGTGGCTTACTTTAACTACAGCTCATCTTTGTGACGTACTTTAACTACAGCTCGTCTTTGTGACTTACTTTAACTACAGCTCGTCTTTGTGGCGTACTTTAACTACAGCTCGTCTTTGGCGTACTTTAACTACAGCTCATCTTTGTGGCTTACTTTAACTACAGCTCATCTTTGTGACGTACTTTAACTACAGCTCGTCTTTGTGACTTACTTTAACTACAGCTCGTCTTTGTGGCGTACTTTAACTACAGCTCATCTTTGTGGCGTACTTTAACTACAGCTCGTCTTTGTGGCGTACTTTAACTACAGCTCATCTTTGTGGCTTACTTTAACTACAGCTCGTCTTTGTGGCGTACTTTAACTACAGCTCATCTTTGTGGCTTACTTTAACTACAGCTCGTCTTTGTGGCGTACTTTAACTACAGCTCATCTTTGTGGCTTACTTTAACTACAGCTCGTCTTTGTGGCGTACTTTAACTACAGCTCATCTTTGTGGCTTACTTTAACTACAGCTCGTCTTTGTGGCGTACTTTAACTACAGCTCATCTTTGTGGCTTACTTTAACTACAGCTCGTCTTTGTGGCGTACTTTAACTACAGCTCATCTTTGTGGCTTACTTTAACTACAGCTCGTCTTTGTGGCGTACTTTAACTACAGCTCATCTTTGTGGCTTACTTTAACTACAGCTCGTCTTTGTGACGTACTTTAACTACAGCTCGTCTTTGTGGCGTACTTTAACTACAGCTCATCTTTGTCTAATTACTTTGGACATTTTTGGGGATTTCATTTTCAACATTTACGTGGCAGACTTTTCAGGACCGTAAGTCCAGTCTATAAATGCAGACCGTACAATAGTGCTAGGTAAAGTTGGATTGACTTTTCTCATAAATCATTCCTCAGTTGTTAATGTGCCATGTACATGGAAGTTAGGGAACTCTGTTCTCCCTAAGTGCGCCACAGACATCCCACTGTCTCCTTGTCAGCCACAGAATGCAGGGACCATCTCTGATTCAGTTGGCAGAGAAAAGAGCAGTCTCATAAAGATGTGCCAGTATTCTGCTTCATCCCACCGTCTGAATCTGGGGCATGGTCCTGAAATATTGAGGACTGTTGACTCTAGACGGGCTCACACATCCTAAAGTTTGTATTCGACTCCTTTGGGTAAGGCCAGCTGCAAAGATGGAACAAGGCAGGCAAATACATGCATAATGAACTAGGTGTTCTTTCATCTTTTAATGGCTACCTTGTAATGCGTCCACATATGTCATTCTCTACTTCTTGTGGAATGCAATTCAAAATACATAGGGTTTTGTTTCGCCATAATTGTAAGTGTATTGTTAATACAAATACATGTTTTGGACTTTGATCTGCGTAGTACAGTGTAGACAATACGTTGCAATAGAAACAGCTCAGACATAGATATCTATGGGATCAGCTTAAGAGTATACAGAAGCTCAGAGAGGACATGAATTAAAAAAAGAATTCCCTCGTTATGTCGATCACAACTTTCTACCTCATGATCACGACATAACAAAATATGTTTTGTCGAGATCACAAGATAAACTCTATAAATAGGAGTGTACGTATTGATGATAGATAGACAGTATGGCTGAGGCGGCAGAGCCCACGATGGATCGGTTCCCACGTTTTTATTGATTGTTACACTAAGGGATGGTACATTTCATGCTGACATGATTCATTCATTTGTGTTTGGAGCTCATTATCTGTTAATAAGTTAGAATGTAAGCAAGTTAAATGTCATTTACAGTGCCTTGCGAAAGTATTCGGCCCCCTTGAACTTTGCGACCTTTTGCCACATTTCAGGCTTCAAACATAAAGATATAAAACTATTTTTTTGTGAAGAATCAACAACAAGTGGGACACAATCATGAAGTGGAACGACATTTATTGGATATTTCAAACTTTTTTAACAAATCAAAAACTGAAAAATTGGGCGTGCAAAATTATTCAGCACCCTTAAGTTAATACTTTGTAGCGCCACCTTTTGCTCCGATTACAGCTGTAAGTCGCTTGGGGTATGTCTCTATCAGTTTTGCACATCGAGAGACTGAAATTTTTTCCCATTCCTCCTTGCAAAACAGCTCGAGCTCAGTGAGGTTGGATGGAGAGCATTTGTGAACAGCAGTTTTCAGTTCTTTACAAAGATTCTCAATTGGATTCAGGTCTGGACTTTGACTTGGCCATTCTAACACCTGGATATGTTTATTTTTGAACCATTCCATTGTAGATTTTGCTTTATGTTTTGGATCATTGTCTTGTTGGAAGACAAATCTCCGTCCCAGTCTCAGGTCTTTTGCAGACTCCATCAGGTTTTCTTCCAGAATGGTCCTGTATTTGGCTCCATCCATCTTCCCATCAATTTTAACCATCTTCCCTGTCCCTGCTGAAGAAAAGCAGGCCCAAACCATGATGCTGCCACCACCATGTTTGACAGTGGGGATGGTGTGTTCAGGGTGATGAGCTGTGTTGCTTTTACGCCAAACATAACGTTTTGCATTGTTGCCAAAAAGTTCAATTTTGGTTTCATCTGACCAGAGCACCTTCTTCCACATGTTTGGTGTGTCTCCCAGGTGGCTTGTGGCAAACTTTAAACGACACTTTTTATGGATATCTTTAAGAAATGGCTTTCTTCTTGCCACTCTTCCATAAAGGACAGATTTGTGCAATATACGACTGATTGTTGTCCTATGGACAGAGTCTCCCACCTCAGCTGTAGATCTCTGCAGTTCATCCAGAGTGATCATGGGCCTCTTGGCTGCATCTCTGATCAGTCTTCTCCTTGTATGAGCTGAAAGTTTAGAGGGACGGCCAGGTCTTGGTAGATTTGCAGTGGTCTGATACTCCTTCCATTTCAATATTATCGCTTGCACAGTGCTCCTTGGGATGTTTAAAGCTTGGGAAATCTTTTTGTATCCAAATCCAGCTTTAAACTTCTTCACAACAGTATCTCGGACCTGCCTGGTGTGTTCCTTGTTCTTCATGATGCTCTCTGCACTTTTAACGGACCTCTGAGACTATCACAGTGTAGGTGCATTCATACGGAGACTTGATTACACACAGGTGGATTGTATTTATCATCATTAGTCATTTAGGTCAACATTGGATCATTCAGAGATCCTCACTGAACTTCTGGAGAGAGTTTGCTGCACTGAAAGTAAAGGGGCTGAATAATTTTGCACGCCCAATTTTTCAGTTTTTGATTTGTTAAAAAAGTTTGAAATATCCAATAAATGTCGTTCCACTTCATGATTGTGTCCCACTTGTTGTTGATTCTTCACAAAAAAATACAGTTTTATATCTTTATGTTTGAAGCCTGAAATGTGGCAAAAGTTTGCAAAGTTCAAGGGGGCCGAATACTTTCGCAAGGCACTGTACCTTGAGCTAAGAGCTCTTGGGAGAGCTAAGCCCTCGTGGGGCATTTAAGCCCTAAACGATGCCTGACAGGCAGTTCTGTCTCCCAGGCTGTGTGCCACCCCCAAGACCACAGCCAATGACATGCAAGCCACAACACAGCTAACTTGGCTGGTCTTGTGAGCGAGTGAGCTAGCTAGGTAGTCTTGTTAGCTAGCTAGCTTGTTGGTTATGCTGTTTGTTATCTTGCATAACTGATAAATACAGTATATATTTGTATGGGACACTTTATGGATAATATTTACATTTACAGAGTGGGTGAGCTCCATTCCTGACAGGCTGATAAGATTCCGTTTTAGCCTCAGACCTGGATCAGATTCAGTAGCAGCCTCAGAGGCTGAAAAGTCAGGATTGTTTCATAGAAAAAGCTCCTTGCAGGCAGTCAGTGAAGTTTTAAGAAAGTTAAAGCTCATTTACGGGCATTTCTATACTATTTAAAAACTCTAAAATTGTATTTGGAGAACTGAAAAAACAAGCAAAACTGACCCCAGTCATTATCACATTGACTGAGGTGAATGAAGTTACAGCAACCAATCTATAACACATAGCCTATTAGCTATACAATTAGCCACTACACATTTACTCACATTAACTCAACATTGGAAATTTAAAAACTATAATTTAAATTGTGCAGAGGTATCTGTTAGCAGAAAAAGTATTGTAATTAAGGTCCGATTCAGCTGTTTTTATCTCAATATCAAATCATTTAAATGTTGCTAAGACTGTCTGGGAGTGGTCTGAAAACTAGCTGTTATTGGAAGAGCGGTTTGGAACTCTTTTTCTTATTCGTCTATTGACTAATTTACTGCTTGGTGATGTCACAAGGCAGGCCAAAACTCCATCCCACCAAACAGGTTGAAATTTCAGGCAGCCTTTTTAAAACAGCTCTAGAAGAGCATTATCACTACACTAGAAGAGCATTATCATAAAAACATGAGTTTGCTTTACAGAACTGTTTTGGTGTTGCAGTTTTAACAGCTAATTTGCTGCTATTCTACACGTTTTGCCATGGGGTGGGTATACTTTTTTTGCAGTGTTAAAGCTAATTTAATACAATTGTACACATTTTCCTTGACTTATGCCATGTTAATATAATATCTGAGTAAGAGTGACTAACTAAATCAATGGGGGCCCCCTGGAGGTCAGGGCTCCTGGACACATGCCCCGTGTGTCTGGTCAGTAACTCAGCCAAGATTACAACAAGTTTAGATAGCTGGTTAGACTAACTAGACTCATTTACCAATCTAAAATGTTTTTACTGATATGGGCTAATTGAGTGACTGTCAGTGAGTGACGAGAGGAAAACTACTGATGTACAACTATAGTCATCATGGTATCTCGGTGCATTCAATCTGCCATTAATAAAATCAGTGGGGTAAAAAGTACCTAGTGTCATACTTGAGTAAATGTAAAGATGCCTTAATAGTTAATAGAAAATAACTTGAGCAAAAGTGAAAATCACACAGTAAAATACTACTTGAGTAAAAGTATTTGGTTTCAAATATACTTAAGTATTAAAAGTAAAAGTACAACTCTTTTTTTATTATTTTATTTAAGGATAGCCAGGGGCACACTCCAACACTCAGATTACATTTTTGCAGTTTATCACAGTGCCATCCGTTTTGTTACTAAAGCACCTTATACCACCCACCACTGCGACCTGTATGCTCTAGTCGGCTGGCCCTCGCTACATATTCGTCGCCAGACCCACTGGCTCCAGGTCATCTACAAATCCATGCTAGGTAAAGCTCCGCCTTATCTCAGTTCACTGGTCACGATGGCAACACCCACCCGTAGCACGCGCTCCAGCAGGTGTATCTCACTGATCATCCCTAAAGCCAACACCTCATTTGGCCGCCTTTCGTTCCAGTTCTCTGCTGCCTGTGACTGGAACGAATTGCAAAAATCGCTGAAGTTGGAGACTTATCTCCCTCACCAACTTCAAACATCTGCTATCTGAGCAGGTAACCGATCGCTGCAGCTGTACATAGTCTATCGGTAAATAGCCCACCCAATTTTACCTACCTCATCCCCATACTGTTTATATATATTTTTTTTACTTTTTTGCCCACCAATATCTCTACCTGTACATGACCATCTGATAATTTATCACTCCAGTGTTAATCTGCAAAATTGTAATTATTTGCCTACCTCTTCATGCCTTTTGCACACAATGTATATGGACTCTTTTTTTTCTACAGTGTTATTGACTTGTTAATTGTTTACTCCATGTGTAACTCTGTGTTGTCTGTTCACACTGCTACGCTTTATCTTGGCCAGGTCGTAGTTGCAAATGAGAACTTGTTCTCAACTAGCCTACCTGGTTAAATAAAGGTGAAATAAAATAAAAAAATTTAATAAAAAAATTACAAACAAAGCGTGTATCTTTACTGAGTCCTCCAGATCAGAGTCAGTAGGGATGACCAGGGATGTTCTCTTGATAAGTGTGTGAATTGGACAATTTTTCTGTCCTGCTAAGTACTTTTGGGTGTCAGGAAAAATGTATGTAGTAAAAAGTACATTATTTTCTTTAGGAATGTAGTTGAGTAAAATTAAAAGTTGTAAAAAAAGTAAACAGTACATATACACCAAATAACTACTTAAGTAGTACTTTAAAGTATTTTTACTTAAGTACTTTACACCACTGGATAAAATGCAATTGTGTTCGTTGTTTGTAGATTATGATTATGCCGGTAGGTTGTTCTACAATATGTAGCCTAGTACTGTATGACAGAGCCATGGACTGTTATGCCAAAATGAAAGAGAGGAGGATGGCATTGGCGTTCAACTAGTCTACAAGTAGCGCAAGTCAACATTTCTTATTTTGCTTGCAATATTTGCTTCTTGGACTTCACTGGACAGATGTTGTTCTCAGTGTTTCTTATGAAAGAAACACATTTGTAGTTCAATTTACTCTGCCACTGTGTGACTGTTGTCTTTTTGTTGTCATGGCCTTATTGTACAGTCGTGGCCAAAAGTTGAGAATGACACAAATATTAATTTCCACAAAGTTTGCTGCTTCATTGTCTTTAGGCCATGAAACTTAGCCCATGAAAAACAGCCCCAGCCTCCTCCACCAAACTTTACAGTTGGCACTATGCATTCGGGCAAATAGCGTTCTCCTGGCATCTGCTAAACCCAGATTCATCCGTTGGACTGCCAGATGGCGAAGCGTCGTTCATCACTCCTGAGACCGTGTTTCCACTTCTCCAGAGTCCAATAGTGGCGAGCTTTACACCACTCCAGCCGATGCTTGGCATTGCGCATGGTGATCCTAGGCTTGTTTGTGGCTGCTTGGCCATGGAAACTCATTTCATGAAGCTCCCGGTGAACAGTTTTTGTGCTGACGTTGCTTGCAGAGACAGTTTGGAACTCGGTAGTGAGTATTGCAACCAAGGACAGACCATTTTTACTCTCTACGCGCTTCAGCATTCGGCGGACCCGTTCTGAGAGCTTGTGTGGCTTACCACTTTGCGGCTGAGCCGTTGTTGCTCCTAGACGTTTCCACTTCATAATACCAGCACTTACAGTTGACCGGGGCAGCTCTTGCAGGAAAGAAATTTGACGAACTGACTTGTTGGAAAGGTGGCATCCTATGAAGATGCCATGTTGAAAGTCACTGAGCTCTTCAGTGAGGTCATTCTACTGCCAATGTTTGTCAATGAAGATTGCATGGGTGTGTGCTCAATTGTATACACATGTCAGCAATGGGTGTGGCTGAAATAGCCAAATCCACTAAATTTGAATAGTGTAGCATGCTAGATAGCTCATAAAACTAGCCATGTTAGCTGTGTTTTTCCTTGCATGCGATTGGCTGTGTTCTTTGGGGCGGTACACAGCCTGGGAGACAGAACTGCCTGTCAGGCATCGTTCAGGGCTTAAATGCCCCACGAGGGCATTGCGATCACATGGCTCCTTGATGATGTGGTTATCGTGCATCTGAACAAATGAATGGATTGTACTTTCGACCAAACAACTATTGTTATGTAGTGATCATGAGAAATACTGTAAGTCGTGATCTCGACATAACGATGCATTTGTATTTATTTATTCATATGTCCTCTCTGGTCTTCCGTAATAATAGGTTGCCTACCTGTTGCTACTCTTGCCATTCCATTTGCCTTCAGACTGGGGATGGGAGTGACAGGGAGGAGATTATGTTTCTGAAGGACATTCTCTCCCAGGTCTAATCACATTGAGACGTGGTGGGCCTTTAGCTAACAGGATTTCTGCCCCGGGGCTCTGTTGTCTGCTATGACATAGTTAGACGATGTGTCCTGTTTCTGCTGCTGCTGCTATGACTTCCGTTACCAAGGAAACTTACGGTCATTTGTTATTTCCTCCTCATATCCAGATACCATCAGGATGGTGGAGACAGAACGCTCTGTTTTTCACTAACTGTTCTATTTCCTCCACAATTTACTGCCATTACTCACCATGTGTTATACAGTGCCTTCAAAAATGATGTATACCTCTTGACTTATTCTACATTTTGTTTTGTTACAGAGTTCTAAATGGATTAAATAGATGTTTTTGCTCACCCATCTACACACAAATGTTTACAAATACATTGAAAATTAAATACAGAAATATATTTTTTGCACACCTGGATTGTACAATATTTTCCCATTATTCTTTTTTAAATTCTTCAAACTCTGTCATGTTGATTGTTATTCATTGCTAGACAGCCATTTGCAAGTCTTGCCATAGATTTTCAAGCGGATATAAGTCAAACTGTAACTAGACCACTCAGGAACATTCAATATCATCTTGGTAAGCAACCCCAGTATAGATTTGACCTTGTGTTTTTAGGTTATTGTCATCCTGAAAGGAACATTTTGTCTCCCAGTGTCTTTTGGAAAGCAGACTGAACCAGGCTTCCTCTAAGATTTTGCTTGTGGTGTGTATTCGTGGATGCCTAGGGAAGCCAGGCTTCCCCAAAATATTTTCCAAAAAATGAAAAATACATTTCATTACTCTCTCTGTGTTTTATCATTTTCCTGCAATTCGCAAGAGGTTGAATGTAGCTCACCAGAGAGAGCGAAACAGCGCCCCTCAGGCCTAGATGAGTTACACATACAGAGACTATCTGATGCTGTCTGGTCAAAAAGAGTATGACATTGTTGCCGACCGTCTTATTGAATGCAAGGGAAGCCAGCCAGCGAGCATTTGGCTTCCCTTGATACATTTTTTTAATTAAATAATAGCCAATCTGCGTTGAGCTGAACTGTGATTATTTTAGCCAGGTAGCCTATTACAACAAAAACATAGATAATTTCGTCAACATGAAGGAGAGGAGGATGGCATTGGCGTTTCCCTACAAGTAGGCTGAGTCAATATGTTTTCTATAGTATTTGCACGAACGCACACAGACACACACAGACACACAAAGACAGACACAGTGAAATCAGAACCATGGACAGCCAAATCATATTTAGCTTAAACTAAATTGTTTTTGGTGTCTTAGTTGTCGCTGAATTAGACTAAGCAGAGGTGATTTGATGATGTTGAAATAGTGTTGAAATAGTGGAGGCAGAGCCTGTTGTCTTTGTGGTAACTCTCCCTGGGTCTAAATCATAGTTGATAATTAGTCCAAAAAATCAAAAACATTAACTTGCTTGACCATGCTGTAGGTCATGTAACTGTTTGTTACATGCAATATGCTTTGTGGACTTCACTGGACAGAGGTTGCTCTCTGGTTTAGGCCTATATATCACGGTCGCAAGGCATATGAACTAACAGGTTATAGAGCAAACAATGCAATTATCTTATAGGTTGTAATATGGCTTTTTTTTCTGGCTTGACTTCCCCACTGATAATACCCACACACCGCTGCTGCTATGTTTATAGCTATATTCCATTTAATTTTGTCCTAAAAAAAAACTCCCTCATCCTTGCCAATGATAAGCATACCCATACATGATGCAGCCACCACCATGCTTGAAAACAATCCATGTTGTTTTGGATTTGCCCCAAACATAACACTTTGTATTCAGGACAAGAAGTTAATTTCTTTGCCACATTTTTTGCAGTATTCCTTTAAGTGCCTTGTTGCAAACAGGATGCATGTTGTTGAATATTTTGAATCTGTGCTTGAAATTCACTACTCAATTGAGGGACCTTACAGATAATTGCATCTGTGGGGTACAAAGATGGGGTAGTCATTCTAAAATCATATTAACCGCTGTTGTTGAACACGGAACGAGTCCATGCAACTTATTATGCGATTTGTCAAGCACATTGTTACTGTTGAACTTGTTTATGCTTGCCATAATAAAGGGGTTGAATACTTATTGACTCAAGATATTTCAGCCTAACAAAATTCCACTTTGACATTTTGGTGTATTGTGTGTTGATCAGTGACACAAAATTTCAATTTTATACATTTGAAATTCAGGCTATAACACAACAACGTTTGGAAAAATGAAAAAGAGGTGTGAATACTTTCTGAAGGCACTGTATAACACCTCATAGTTAAAACAGAGGTTTATAATTATAATGAGGGGTGTCCATTCTCGGTCAGAATTGCAGACTGGAATAGTATTGCACTGTGTCACCTCTTTAACTCAGTGAGGACTCTCTGAGATGTGGTGAGAGGATGAGCTGCACCAGGGGAGAGTCTCAATAGCATTTCCTTAATTCCTCTCATCCTTCTCAAAATCCATTTGATGAGAAAGTCAGAGGTCCCTACTAATGACTGGAGGAGAGGAGTGGAGAGCTGTGGAGTGAGATGCAGCTAGCCCAGAGTGACCCAGGTTTATTCAGCAGTCCACCTTCACTGCACAGTAATTGACCAGCTTGCAGGGTTGACCTTGCAAGCCCCTAACTGTCGCATAGCCTCTCGCTTATCTTCTCTCAAACGCTTTCACGCTTCATCCCATTCTTACACTTCTCTCCTCTCATCTGCTCTGGCTTTCATTATCCTCGCTCTCATTCACTTGGTGAATCCACTGAGTTGAATGGAAGTAAAAAACAAAGCATTAACCTTGATGTGTGGCAACTTCATTAAAGCAGAACAAAAAAGAAAAAACAGCTGTGTGAATGTGCTATGCAGTATGGGTTGAATGCAGTCAGACTTTTCATCCCAGCGTCTGGAATTAAAGTCTGAAGGAGTTCCTTCTAAACTCCCCTGTGGTATTTATGCTCCATACTGTTGTCAAACAGTTTCGTTTAATAAGACCACGAGTCGGGCTTTTATCGCTCAATCTAATTCATACTGATTGATAAACAACATCATCCATAGGCACTTTTGATAGACTTAAAACAGCTGAAAATGATTGAGATATTAAACTGTCACCAACAAAAACTTAAACAATTGGCCTATAGCAAATGGCATTCATTTTCACATGCAAATAGCACAGTATAGTGCTCAAAGCATGCCATTCCATGAGAGCAGCATTTATTTTCCAACTCAACCTATGAGCCCAATCAATATGCTCCGTGACCACAAAATGATAAACAACAGCGTAGGTTAATACGTTTTTCGTTTTTGGGTTATGCTCAGGTAAAACAATTTGGCTAATCTATGCTGAACGAAAATATAAACACCATGTTAAAGTGTTAGTCCTATGTTTCATGACCTGAAATAAAATGCCCCAGACCTGCTGTTTTCGACTCTCTCTCTCTACCGCACCTGCTGTCTCCAACTCTGAATTCTCGGCTATGAAAAGCCAACTGACATTTACTCCTGAGGTGCTCACCTTTAGCACCCTCTACAACCACTGTGATTATTATTATTTGACCCTGCTGGTCATCTATGAACATTTGAACACCTTTTGCCACTGTTATAATCTCCACCCGACACAGCCAGAAGAGGACTGGCCACCCATCAGCGTGTTCCAGTTCTCGCCAATATCCAGCAACTTCGCACAGCCATTGGAGAGGAGTGGGACAACATTCCACAGGCCACAATCAACAGCCTGATCAGCTCTTTGCAAAGGGGATGTGCCTATTCTTGCAGATCGAGGGTTATTAAATGCATTGGGAATGAGTGAAAATCTGCCAGACTTTTATTTTATTTTATGTAAAGATATAGCCTAAACATATTATTATCTGTAGCAGAAAGCGATGGGTTAGAATAAGCCTACATAACCAACCCATAAAATACAATGAAAAATCCATTTATGGCCGGCTATGTAAACTCTAACATTGATTTACATGCAGTAGATGTTGTTCAAATGGTAATATAAATGTTTGTCTTCTTCTAATGCCACTTAGGGGGAAGTAATCTAAAAATAACGGAAAGGTATGCCTGTGACTATATGACTATGTATGGTAATGTCATTCATATTTAAACATCTCTTTCTGTCTCTCTCTCTGTTTCCATCACTCTCTCTCCCTCTCCTTCTCTTTCTCTCTTTTACAGTGGGATTCCTGGGAAGAAGTTAGGGGCCATTATCTTCACGGCGGAGGAGCTCAGTAACTGTAGGGTCAGTATCTGACATGTCACCCTTTGAGGGTGTCACCCTCTGACATATTCCCCTCTGAGCCGGAGGACACGAGTCAGCCAATGTTTCAGCCATTGTTGTGGAGAAGCGTGCCAGTAAACCCCACCTCAAGAAGCATTATATGGATCCATAATGTCTAAGATACTTCTTCTTCTGTATCTCTTTGC
Organism: Oncorhynchus tshawytscha; assembly: GCF_018296145.1. Taxonomy (NCBI): domain Eukaryota; kingdom Metazoa; phylum Chordata; class Actinopteri; order Salmoniformes; family Salmonidae; genus Oncorhynchus; species Oncorhynchus tshawytscha. Next base: position 78,101,271 of record NC_056444.1, on the reverse strand, counting down.
CATTCACATACTGTAGTTGACTTTCAGGAGGGTGGCAAACTCTTTTTTTTTTAAATTATGATTTTTTATCCCGTCTATTTATATTTTCTATATTTTTAAAATTGGCTTGCTGTTCCCTCTTCTGTTAAATGTTTCACTTCGTCATTTGAACATTTTCCTTTGTAGTGCTCCCCTCGACACACACACACACACACACACACACACACACACACACGCAACTATCCCTAACTCCCCTGTCTAAACCCTCCAGTATTAATAAGATTCCTTCATTCCTAACTCTGAGCATCTCATCCATTTGGTGACAAGTTTTAGATATTTATTAGTATACCCATTAGCTGACACCAATAGCGAAAGCTAACCCTACAAGCTAACCACCCATTAGCTGACACCAATAGCGAAAGCTAACCCTACAAGCTAACCACCCATTAGCTGACATCAATAGTGAAAGCTAACCCTACAAGCTAACCACCCATTAGCTGACACCAATAGCGAAAGCTAACCCTACAAGCTAACCACCCATTAGCTGACATCAATAGCCAAAGCTAACCTTACATGCGTCCGACACATAATGAAAAATACGTTACAGACAAAATACTTCACAATGAATTCACATACATTTAAAAACATTAATGTGTGTGTGTTATCAGTTACACATACAGTACCAGTCAAAAGTTTGGACACACCTACTCATTCAAGGGTTTTTCTTTATTTTTACTATTTTCTACATTATAGAATAATAGTGGACATCAAAATTATGAAGACATCAAAACTATGAAATAACACATATGGAATAATGTAGTAACCAAAAAGGTGTTAAACAAATCAAAACATATTTTATATTTGAGATTCTTCAAAGTAGCCACCCATTGCCTTGATGACAGCTTTGCATACTCTTGGCATTCTCTCAACCAGCTTCATGAGGTAGTCACCTGGAATGCATTTCAATTAACAGTTAAAAGTTCATTTGTGGAATTTCCTTAATGCGTTTGAGCCAATCAGTTGTGTTGCAACAAGGTATGGGTGGTATACGAAGAAAGCCCTATTTGGTAAAAGACCAAGTCCATATTATTGCAAGAACAACCCAAATAAGCAAAGAGAAATTACAGTCCATCATTACCTTAACTTCTTGACGCACCCATCCCGTTAGCGGGATCATTTTCATCAACATCCGCTGAATTGCACAGCGCCAAATTCAAATTAAATGACTAAAAATGTAATTTTCATGAAATCACAAGTGCAATATAGCAAAACATAGCTTAGCTTGTTGTTAATCCACCTGGCGTGTCAGATTTCAATAAAGCTTTTCAGCGAAAGCATAACAAGCGTTTATGTAAGAACATCTCTCTCAGTAAACAAAATATTACAAACCGCTAGCAGCCAAGTAGATTGGTCACGAAAGTCAGAAAAGCAATAAATTAAATCGCTTACCTTTGATTATCTTCGGCTGTTTGCACTCACAAGACTCCCAGTTACACAATAAATGTTCCTTTTGTTCCATAAAGATTATTTTTATATCCAAAATACCTCCATTTGTTTGGCACGTTATGTTCAGAAATCCACAGACTCGAGCGGTCACGACATCGCAGACACAAATTCCAAATAGTATCCGTAAAGTGCGTAGAAAGATGTCAAATGTTTTTTATAATCAATCCTCAGGTTGTTTTTACAATATATAATTGTTAATATGTCAACCGGAATGTAGCTTCTTCCATAGGCGAGAGAGAGAAAATGGCTGTTGCGCATGAAAAACTCTGCTGGCACCCAGCCATCCACTGACGCGATGGGTTCTTTCTCGCTCATTTTTCAAAATAAAAGCTTGAAACTATGTCTAAACACTGTTCACAGCTTGAGGAAGCCATAGGAAAAGGAATCTGGTTGATATCCCTTTAAATGGAGGCAAGGCATCCAATGGAACAGAGAGCTTTCAGGAAAAACAGCACTTCCTTGTTGGATTTTCCTCAGGTTTTCGCCTGCAATACCATCTGGACAAGAGGAATACCTATGTGAGAATGCTGTTCATCGACTACAGCTCGGCATTTAACACCATAGTACCCTCCAAGCTCGTCATCAACTCGAGACCCTGGGTCTCGACCCCGCCCTGTGCAACTGGGTACTGGACTTCCTGACATGCCGCCCCCAGGTGGTAAGGGTAGGCAACAACATCTCCACCCCGCTGATCCTCAACACTGGGGCCCCACAAGGGTGCGTTCTGAGCCCTCTCCTGTACTCCCTGTTCACCCACGACTGCATGGCCACGCACGCCTCCAACACAATCATCAAGTTTGCGGACGACACAACAGTGGTAGGCTTGATTACCAACAACGACGAGACGGCCTACAGGGAGGAGGTGAGGGCCCTCGGAGTGTGGTGTCAGGAAAATAACCTCACACTCAACGTCAACAAAACTAATGAGATGATTGTGGACTTCAGGAAACAGCAGAGGGAACACCCCCCTATCCACATCGATGGAAGTGGAGTGGAGAGGGTAGTAGTGGAGAGGGTAGTAAGTTTTAAGTTCCTTGGCATACACATCACAGACAAACTGAATTGGTCCACCCACACAGACAGCATCGTGAAGAAGGCACAGCAGCGCCTCTTCAATGTCAGGAGGCTGAAGAAATTCGGCTTGTCACCAAAAGCACTCACAAACTTCTACAGATGCACAATCGAGAGCATCCTGGCGGGCTGTATCACCGCCTTGTACGGCAACTGCTCCGCCCACAACCGTAAGGCTCTCCAGAGGGTAGTGAGGTCTGCACAACGCATCACCGGGGGCAAACTACCTGCCCTCCAGGACACCTACACCACCCGATGTTACAGGAAGGCCATAAAGATCATCAAGGACAACAACCACCCGAGCCACTGCCTGTTCACCCCGCTATCATCCAGAAGGCGAGGTCAGTACAGGTGCATCAAAGCTGGGACCGAGAGACTGAAAAACAGCTTCTATCTCAAGGCCATCAGACTGTTAAACAGCCACCACTAACATTGAGTGGCTGCTGCCAACACACTGACTCAACTCCAGCCACTTTAATAATGGGAATTGATGGGAAATGATGTAAAATATATCACTAGCCACTTTAAACAATGCTACCTAATATAATGTTTACATACCCTACATTATTCATCTCATATGTATACGTATATACTGTACTCTATATCATCTACTGCATCTTTATGTAATACATGTATCACTAGCCACTTTAACTATGCCACTTTGTTTACATACTCATCTCATATGTATATACTGTACTCGATACCATCTACTGTATCTTGCCTATGCCGCTCTGTACCATCACTCATTCATATATCTTTATGTACATATTCTTTATCCCCTTACACTTGTGTGTATAAGACAGTAGTTTTGGAATTGTTAGTTAGATTACTTGTTGGTTATTACTGCATTGTCGGAACTAGAAGCACAAGCATTTCGCTACACTCGCATTAACATCTGCTAACCATGTGTATGTGACAAATAAAATTTGATTTGATTTGGTTATACTCACAGTATTTTCTATCCCAATCTGACAATTATATGCATATTCTAGCTTCTGGGCCTGAACAATTGGCCGTTTCAAATGGGTATGTTTTTAGCCAAAAAAACGAAAATACTGCCCCCTACACTCAAGAAGTTTTCAGACATGAAGGTCAGTCAATCTGGAAAATTTCAAGAACTTTGAAAGTTTCTTCAAGTGCAGTTGCAAAAAAAACATCAAGCGCTATAATGAAACTGGCTCATGAGAACCGCCACAGGAAAGGAAGACCCAGAGTTACCTCTGCTGCAGAGGTTAAGTTTATTAGAGTTAACTGCTCCTCAGATTGCAGCCCAAATAAATGCTTCACAGAGTTCAAGTAACAGACACATCTCAACATCAACTGCTCAGAAGAGACTGCGTGAATCAGGCTTTCATCGTCTAATTGCTGCAAAGAAACCACTCCTAAAGGACACCAATAAGAAGAGACTTGCTTGGGCCAAGAAACATGAGCAATGGACATTAGACCATTGGAAATGTATCCTTTTGGTTTGATGAATCCTGTCCAAATTTGAGATTTTTGGTTCCAACTGCCGTGTCTTGGTGAGACGCAGAGTAGGTGAATGGAGAATCTCTGCATGTGTGGTTCCCACTGTGAAGCATGGAGGAGCAGGTGTGACGGTGTGGGGGTGCTTTGCTGGTGACACTCAGTGATTTATTTAGAATTCAAGGTCACTTAACCAGCATGGCTACCACAGCATTCTGCAGCGATACGCCATCCCATCTGGTTTGAGCATAGTGGAACTGTCATTTGTTTTTAAACAGGACAATGACCCAAAACACACCTCCAGGGTGTATAAGAGCTATTTGACCAAGGAGAGTGATGGAGTGCTGCGTCAGATGACCTGGCCTCCACAATCATCTGATCTCAACCCAATTGAGATTTTTTTGGGATGAGTTGAACCGCAGAGTGAAGGAAAAGCAGCCAACAAGTGCTCAGCATATGTGGCAACTCCTTCAAGACTGTTGGAAAAGCATTCCTCATGAAGCTGGTTGAGAGAATGCCAAGAGTGTGCAAAGCTGTCAAGGCAAAAAGTGGCTACTTTGAAGAATCTCAAATATAAAATATATTTTGATTTAACACTTTTTTTTGATACTACATGATTCCATATGTGTTATTTCATAGTTTTAACGTCTTCCCTATTATTCTACAATGTAGAAAATAGTACAAAATAAAGAAAAACCCTTGATTGAGTAAGTGTGTCCAAACTTTTGACTGGTACTGTACATGTCAGTACATACACACAACAAGTAGGTCACATGGAGAAGAGGCGGTGTGCCATGAGCTGTCGCTTCTTCTTTGTTTTTTGAAACCAGGTTTGCTGTTCACTTGAGCAACATGAGATGGAAGGGAGTTCCTTGCAATAATGGCTCTGTATAATACTGTACGTTTCCTTGAATTTGTTCTGGACCAGGAGACTTGGGAAAAAACCCTCTGCTGTCATGTCTGGTGGGGTAATTGTGTGTTTCAGTGCTGTGTGTAATTTGGCTATGAAAACAATTTGGAATTTCCTATACATTGTTGCTTATAAAAACAAGACTCTCTTAGCCAAGAGAGTCTCTCTTGGCTCAGAGTTGAGGAAAGACTGACTGCATCACTTCTTGTTTATATAAGCAACAATGTATTGGAAATGCATAGTATTGATATTAGCCCTCTGATTACAATGAAGAGCAAGTCGTGCCGCTCTGTTCTGGGCCAGCTGCATCTTAACTAGGTATTTTTTTGCAGCACCTGACCATATCACTGGACAATAATCAAGTTAAGATACAATTATAGCCTGCAAGACTTGCTTTGTGGAGTGTGGTGTCAAAAAAGCAGAGCATCTCTTTATCGCGGACAGCACTCTCCCTATCTTTACAACCATTGAATCAATATATATAAATATATAAATAAAGGTTTAAAAAATATATATGTATTTTGACCATGACGGCTTACAATCTAAGGTAACACCAAGTAATTTAGTCTCCTCAACTTGCTCAAGAGCCATACCATTCACAGATTCAGCTGAGGTCTAGGACTTAGGGAATGATTTGTACCAAATACAAATCTCTTCGTTTTTGAGATTTTCAGGACCCAGTTTATTACCGGCCACTCATTCAAAAACTGACTCCGACTCCTTCTTACGTGTTTCAGTGACTTCATTATCTGTGGTTGCTGACCTGTATAGTGTTGAATCATCAGCATACATGGACACACAGGTTTTGTTTAATGCCAGTGGCAGGTCATTGGTAAAAATATAAAAGAGTAGAGGGCCTAGAGAGCTGCCCTGCGGTACACCAGACTTTAAATGTTTAACATTAGAGAAGTTTCCATTAAAGAAAACCCTACATGTTCTATTAGATAATTGCCATATCGTGGATTCACGGCTGAAGTTGAAAGCCATAACACTTAAGGTTTTTCAACAATAAGTTATGGTCAATAATATCAAGGGTTGCACTGAAATCTAACAGTACAGCTCCCACAATCTTCTTAGTATACATTTATTTTAACCAATCATCAGTCATTTGTGTCAATGCAGTACATGTTGAGTGCCCTTCTATATGCATGCTGAAAGTCTGTTCATTTGTTTACAGAGAAATAGCATTGTATTTGGTCAAACACAATTTTTTCCAACAGTTTACTAACAGCTAGCAGCAAGCTGATAGGTCGGCTGTTAGAACCAGTAAAGGCTGCTTTACAATTCTTGGGTTGCGGAATGACTTTGGCTTCCCTCTAGACCTGAGGACTAACACGTTCCTCTAGACTTAGATTAAAGATATGACAGATAAGAGTGGCCATAGTCAGCTACCATCCTCAGTAGATTTCCATCTAAGTTGTCAATGCCAGGAGGTTTGTCATTATCAATCGATAACAATAATCGACTCACTGCTCATTGTAGGTATTTCCTGCCTTCATAATACAGTTTCTTCTTGTTTTTGTTGAGTTTAGTCATATCATTTCAAAAGTTGCAGTTAGTCAGCCAGTCAGATGTGCAGCCAGACTTATTATAAGACAGACAGACAGACAGACAGTTTAGAAATGTAGAGGAGCGTGGGCGGAGCTCACTACTCTGTCAGTGAGAAACTGGCTGCTAAGGGATTTCCCATGATGCCCTCTCTTGCTGTCAGACCCCTCTGCCTCTGCTCATTACGGTGGCTCCACACGTCATGCTTCAGTCCCGTTGCATCTCCCCAGGGATCTGTCCTACTCCCCAAAACAGAGCAGTGTACCGATCAACGCATACACCACCACCGACAGACCATAAACAGCCATACATATTGATGAGCCTCAAGCTAAATAAATAGTCTCCATGCAATGTGATTAATTCTGTACACTCTTAGAAGAAAAGGTTGCTTATAGAAACAAATAAGGGTTCCATCTCTTGTTTCATAAATGGAACCCCTGAAGATTCTATATAGATCCCTTTTATACCTAGGGGTTCTTGACTGAACTTGAATGGTTCCATATAGAACCCTGCATGGTGCCATTTATGAATTATGGCTACTACTATTAAATAGTAATACTTTGAGCTAAGAACATAATTGAATAAACAATTGAATAATGGACTATGAATATCAGCATTGTTTTTAGAATTTATTATTATATTATGCAAACATACAGTAGTTTAGAAATATGAACTGGTGGCCAGGGAGGCATCTCTTTGTTTGAATGATAACCCACGTCAACACTGGCTGACTTCTTTACAATACAATATACTGCCCATTAGTTACACTTAGTTACAATTCTATAGCAATTTAGAGTGGTAAAGCTGCTGCGCGTTTGGACAATTAATAGACACTGCCATAAATAAAACCTAATAAAAACGTATGTTTTGTCCAAGACACAGGCCAGTGCGCCATAGCCAATCAGAGCTACAATAGGCCTATGTGCACACACGGCCCTGCCATCATACACTTTGAACTGGACTGTGTGTTTCCAGGCAGTAGGGCCTGCCATCATTCACTATGAACTGGACTGTGTGTTTCCAGGCAGTAGGGCCTGCCATCATTCACTATGAACTGGACTGTGTGTTTCCAGGCAGTAGGGCCTGCCATCATACACTTTGAACTGGACTGTGTGTTTCCAGGCAGTAGGGCCTGCCATCATTCACTATGAACTGGACTGTGTGTTTCCAGGCAGTAGGGCCTGCCATCATTCACTATGAACTGGACTGTGTGTTTCCAGACAGTAGGGCCTGTCATCATTCACTATGAACTGGACTGTTTCCAGGCAGTAGGGCCTGCCATCATTCACTATGAACTGGACTGTGTGTTTCCAGACAGTAGGGCCTGCCATCATTCACTATGAACTGGACTGTGTGTTTCCAGGCAGTAGGGCCTGCCATCATTCACTATGAACTGGACTGTGTGTTTCCAGGCAGTAGGGCCTGCCATCATTCACTATGAACTGGACTGTGTGTTTCCAGGCAGTAGGGCATGCCATCATTCACTATGAACTGGACTGTGTGTTTCCAGGCAGTAGGGCCTGCCATCATTCACTATGAACTGGACTGTGAGTTTCCAGGCAGTAGGGCCTGACATCATTCACTTTGAACTGGACTGTGTGTTTCCAGGCAGTAGGGCCTGCCATCATTCACTTTGAACTGGACTGTGTGTTTCCAGGCAGTAGGGCCTGCCATCATTCACTATGAACTGGACTGTGTGTTTCCAGGCAGTAGGGCCTGCCATCATTCACTTTGAACTGGACTGTGTGTTTCCAGGCAGTAGGGCCTGCCATCATTCACTATGAACTGGACTGTGTGTTTCCAGGCAGTAGCCACAGCACGACTTCAGATCATTACAACACATTCACCAAAAGCCACAACACCTGAATGGATTTCTGTAAATATGTAAATACCACAGGAGTCCAATTACATTTGGGAACTTCACATTCCTATTGAATAAACAATCATGAAAAGGTAGGCTCTCTCTCACATCAACAACAACAAGATCAACAACTAATGTTAGCCAGAGCAAGATGAGCTAAAAATCTAATGAGGGAATATTAGATAAACCCTCTCAAAATGTTTAAGCTAGTTTGCCGTCCAAATTGCACTGAAACAAAAGGGAATAGTAGGCTGCTTGTCCTTCTGCAGCTTGCCTGCCAATGTATGCTTGTCCCACCCACTTTTTAACAACTGAATGGGAACTTGCCTGCCCGCCCATGCCAAATACGCAAGCCAAGGGGTGTCAAACTCAATCAACGCACAGACCATATTGAAATAACACAATGAATTTGCAGGCCAGACAAACACAATTTAAAACATTTTAAAGGGGCAAATGCGACCCAAACTGGTAATTGTTTTATTTGAAGTCCGCTGATGTACATGGGATGCTGTATTCAGCGTTTTAACATATTAAAACAAAAGAAGAGATAAGTAATATTTGTCCAGCCTTTGCTGCTATGCTTGCAGATGTGCATAATATACTGCGACCCTAATCAAAAAGTATTTAGTAACTAACAAACATTGCTGTAGGTTGTTGTAACATTTAAACGTAAACATGTTTACTTTTGTTTTGCACTGCAGGGATTTTTAATTGTCTTTTTTTCACCTTTATTTAACCAGGTAGGCTAGTTAAGAACAAGTTCTCATTTGCAACTGCGATCTGGCCAAGATAAAGCATAGCAATTCGACACATACAACAGCACAGAGTTACCAATGGAATAAACAAAACATACAGTCAATAATACAGTAGAAAAACAGAAAACAAAAAGTCTATATACAGTGAGTGCAAATGAGGTAAGATAAGGGAGTTAAGGCAATAAATAGGCCATGGTGGTGAAGTAATTACAATACAGCAATTAAACACTGGAATGGTAGATGTGCAGAAGATGAATGTGCAAGTAGAGATACTGGGGTGCAAAGGAGCAAGATAAATAAATAAATACTGTATGGGGATGAGGTAGATAGTTGGGCTGTTTCCAGATGGGCTGTGTACAGGTGCAGTGATCTGTGAGCTGCTCTTGCAGCTGGTGCTTAAAGTTAGTGAGGGAGATATTGGTCTCCAGCTTCAGTGATTTTTGCAGTTCGTTGCAGTCATTGGCAGCAGAGAACTGGAAGGAAAGGCGACCAAAGGAGGAATTGGCTTTGGGGGTGACCAGTGAGATATACCTGCTGGAGCGCGTGCTACGAGTGGTTGCTGCTATGGTGACCAATGAGCTGAGATAAGTCGGGGCTTTACCTAGCAGAAACTTGTAGATAACCTGTAGCCAGTGGGTTTGGCGACGAGTATGAAGCGAGGGCCAACCAACGAGAGCGTACAGGTCGCAGTGGTGGGTAGTATATGAGGCGTTGGTGACAGAACGGATGGCACTGTGATAGACTGCATCCAATTTGTTGAGTAGAGTGTTGGAGGCTATTTTGTAGATGACGCCGAAGTCGAGGATCGGTAGGATGGTCAGTTTTACGAGGGCATGTTTGGCAGCATGAGGGAAGGATGCTTTGTTGCGATATAGGAAGTGGAGATGCTTAATGTGAGTCTGGATGGAAAGTTTACAGTCTAGCCAAACACCTAGGTATTTGTAGTTGTCCACATATTCTAAGTCAGAGCCGTCCGGAGTAGTGATGCTGGATGGGCGGGCGGGTGCAGGCAGCGATCGGTTGAAACGCATGCATTTAGTTTAACTTGCATTTAAGAGCAGTTGGAGGCCACGAAAGGAGAGTTGTATGGCATTGAAGCTCGTCTCTGGAGGTTAGTTAACACAGTGTCCAAAGAGGGGCCAGAAGTATACAGAATGGTGTCGTCTGCGTAGAGGTGTATCAAATAATCACCAGCAGCAAGAGCGGTATCATTGATGTATACAGAGAAGAGTCGGCCCGAGAATTGAACCCTATGGCACCCCCATAGAAACTGCCAGAGATCCGGACACAGGCCCAATCTTTGGGAATCTCAGACGATACGAAAGAGAGGTTGAACAGGCTAGTAATAGGGGTTGCAACAATTTCTGCAGATAATTTTAGAAAGAAAGGGTCCAGATTGTCTAGCCCGGCTGATTTGTAGGGATCACCGGTGCCGTTGAATTCAGCATTGCTGTATGGTGCACTCAAAATATATTGTAGTTGAGTAGCCAGCCGAGGCTACTGCTCAAATGTCTTGTAGTTGAGTAGCCAGCCAAGGCTACTGCTCAAATGTCTTGTAGTTGAGTAGCCAGCCGAGGCTACTGCTCAAATGTCTTGTAGTTGAGTAGCCAGCCTAGGCTACTGCTCAAATGTCTTGTAGTTGAGTAGCCAGCCTAGGCTACTGCTCAAATGTCTTGTAGTTGAGTAGCCAGCCGAGGCTACTGCTCAAATGTCTTGTAGTTGAGTAGCCAGCCGAGGCTACTGCTCAAATGTCTTGTAGTTGAGTAGCCAGCCAAGGCTACTGCTCAAATGTCTTGTAGTTGAGTAGCCAGCCTAGGCTACTGCTCAAATGTCTTGTAGTTGAGTAGCCAGCCGAGGCTACTGCTCAAATGTCTTGTAGTTGAGTAGCCAGCCAAGGCTACTGCTCAAATGTCTTGTAGTTGAGTAGCCAGCCTAGGCTACTGCTCAAATGTCTTGTAGTTGAGTAGCCAGCCGAGGCTACTGCTCAAATGTCTTGTAGTTGAGTAGCCAGCCGAGGCTACTGCTCAAATGTCTTGTAGTTGAGTAGCCAGCCGAGGCTACTGCTCAAATGTTGCTGTAATTGGCCTACACGTTTCTGCTTTGCATGGTGTTTTGTTGCAGATTTAGTCATTTGGTTATTCGTTGTCAAGCTTTAAAAACTGATGCCAGACTGCAACATTATAGTAGCCTTTCACTCGAACACACAAAAGCGGCGCAATTGAAGTTGAATTCAATGCATTTTTTGTCAAATATAACATTTTTAACTTCTTATAAAGTTTGTTTTGAAGCGTAAACTGGGAATTTGTTATTTTTTACTGATATTATGATTCTGTTTGTTTCATATATGCAAAGTAGATAAAACGCTGTCAGTTCCACTTTAATACCTTGAAAAATAATGTGCTTATTGATAGGCTACTTGCAAGTTGGTTCAACCACCGTTATTTTCTCCTGCTAATAGCTTTTAATTTGCAACAGCACAGGTTTTTATGAACCTTGCTGTTTTCATCTCAGACCTTGGCAACAATGTTTAAAAATCTGAATTTGATCTTCCTCCTGCCATAGAACTCTAACGGTGTCGGACGTCGTTTTTATGACCAGGCGAAATCATGCAGCAGCATTATTAATATGGACATAAATGTCAAACAAATTAAAAGGGAATGTTAGCTGTCATTTGAGCTTGATGTGACTGGGTTAGCTTTTGTTTGCTGTTGATTTCTAAAATATCCATTACACTCTAGGGTACACTCTTGGAAAAAAGGGTTCCGAAGGGTGCTTTGGCTGTCCCTATAGGAGAACCCTTTTTGGTTCCAGGTAGAACCATTTTTTTTGTTTCCATGTGGATCCCTCTGTAAAAATGATTCTACATGCAACCCAAAAGGGTTGTACCTGCAACCAGAAAGGGTTCTTCAAAGGGTTCTCCTATTGGGACAGCCGAAAACCCTTTAAGGTTCTAGATAGAACCTTTTTTTCCTAAGAGTGTAGGGATAGAACACTCAACGTTCTTTGGCTTCACTGGGTATGTATACAGTATATACTGTTGTAAAACCTGTTTTAGTAAAGGGTTCTTTAATCTCACCAAAAGAACCAAAAGGTTCTATATAGAACCCCAAATAATATTTTTTTCTAAGAGTGTATGGTGTTGCTTTTTCATTTCCACTTAAAGTGGAGGTTGGATCGGAGTCACAATTAAAGCTAAACGTGTTTCCTGTGGTTATTATGCTGTCCGACTAGCTTTAAATGTTGAAGATCAGAACATTTGTTGTACTTTAGAGCTGTTGTCCAGAAGGCTATTCTTTAGGGTTATACTTGACCCATGAGATATATCCCAACGGGCACAGACGTCAATTCAATGTACAGTTGAAGTCGGAAGTTTACATACACTTAGGTTGGAGTCATTAAAACTTGTTTTTCAACCACTCCACAAATTTCTTGTTAACAAACTATAGTTTTGTCAAGGTTAGGGCATCTACTTTGTGCATGACAAGTAATTTTTCCAACAGTTGTTTACAGACAGATTAACATTATTGTTATTTTATTATAGACAATTTTTTACTTTAGTTTATTTAGTAAATATTTCTTAACTGCATTGTTGGTTAACGTCTAAGTAAGCATTTCACTGTAAGGTCTACACCTGTTGTCTTCGGGGCATGTGACAAATCAAATTGTATTTTATTTGATGTTCCACATTGGTTCAACGTAATTTCATTGAAATGATGTGGAAACAACATTGATTCAACAAGTACAGTATGTGCCCAGGTGGCTGTTTATGGTGTGCTACGGTGAGATGCTATGCAAAGGTTCTCTGTTGATGTTCTTCTCCAGGACATTGCTACCATGCAGCTGTGTGCCAACAAGCTGGACAAGAAAGACTTTTTTGGGAAGTCTGACCCCTTCCTGGTCTTCTACAGAAGTAACGAGGATGGAACGTGAGTGTAGCTTCCGAGGAAATGTCCTAGTTTCCTAGTAATGTCTAGTTTCATCTACATCTTCATCTTTCCTATGCTTTACCACAGTATGTAATGTAGTCTGTGGGTTCGGTTGTAGCTCTGAGTATCATTTGTCCTCATCTTGGGATTGTCTCTAGTGATTGCTAGTGATATCACCTAAGTACATTGTGAGTTCCTCTCTGTAACGTTCTCTTCAACTCTGTTCCAGGTTCACTATCTGTCATAAGACGGAGGTGGTTAAGAACACACTGAATCCTGTGTGGCAGCCCTTCACCATCCCAGTGAGGGCCCTCTGTAATGGGGACTATGACAGGTTAGAGTGGAGAGGACAGAGGGACAGTATGCTTTGGTTTGCATGACCAATGATAGTCACACCCCCAGCCTGAAGGACAATCTATGACTATGTTGTGTGAAAGGATTGTGGTCATACGCACGTCCATAAAAAACGTGTATGAATATGCTCCCAGTTACCTTTATTGACAGCGTTTCAATACACAAGGACCTTTGTCAGGTCAGGTATGTTGTAGGATATCAATAACGTTGAAACATTGGGACACTTTCTGGGGGAACCAATGGGGGACCTCTACAGTACGAGCAGCAGAATGATGACTTCAACTGTCAGTCACTGGGGGCGATCAGAATAATGCCAGCAGTCGGCCCTAGTTTCCTAGGGGCCAGCACTAGTGTTATTGGGATTGACTCAGAGTATTCACACCACGTTATCATACCATTCACTGTCAACGATGCTGATGGAGTCTCTGTGAGTCAGTGTTGTGTTGACAAGACAGAAGCCTACCTCTCATGAACATCTATCAGAATGTCACCTTTTTCTTTAGAAGGAATAGATCTATGGTGGTTGTGTCAAAGGTCATGTTGAACAAATGAAATACTGTGAGCTCTGAAAGTATTGGGACAGTGACACATTTTGTTGTTGTTTTGGCTCTGTACTCCAGCACTTTGTATTTGAAATGATACAATGACTATGAGGTGAAAGTGCAGACTGTCAGCTTTCATTTTAGGGTATTTCCAATATATATTTTTTTCTGTTTCCCGTCCTAGAACAGTGAAGGTGGATGTGTATGACTGGGACAGAGATGGAAGGTATTTTTTGGTGTGCTTTTTGATTTCCACATGAATATCTAATGCTTTGTGAATGTGTCTCATGCCGTCAGTTATTCTTCCCTACAGCCATGATTTCATTGGTGAGTTCACCACAAGTTACAGAGATTTCTCACGTGGACAAAACCAGTTTAATGTCTATGAGGTGAGCCACATATGTTTGTTCATTTTCAGTAGCATACAGTGCATTCGGAAAGTATTCAGACCCCTTGACTTTTCCCACATTGTGTTACATTAGACTTTTTCTAAAATGGATTAAATAAAACAATTTCCTCATCAATCGACACACAATACCCCATAATGACAAATCGAAAACAGGTTTTTTGAATGTTTGGCAAATGTATTAACTTTAAAACAGAAATACCTTATTTACATAAGTATTCAGACCCTTTGCTATGAGACTCGAAATTGTGCTCGGGTGCATCATGTTTCCATTGATCATCCTTGATGTTTCTACAACTTGATTGGAGTCCACCTATGGTAAATTCAATTGATTTGGAAAGGCACACTCCTGTGTATATAAGGTCAGACAGTTGACAGTGCATGTCAGAGCAAAATCCAAGGCATGAGGTCGAAGGAATTGTCTGTAGAGCTCCGAGACAGGATTGTGTCGAGGCACAGATCTGGCGAAGGGTACCAAAAAATGTCTGCAGCATTGACGGTCGCCAGGAACACTGACCTCCATCATTCTTAAATGGAAGAAGTTTGGAACCACCAAGACTCTTCCTAGAGCTGTCTGCCCAGCCAAACTGAGCAATTGGGGGAGAAGGGCCTTGGTCAGGGAGGTGACCAAGAATCCGATGGTCACTTTAACGGAGCTCCAGAGTTCCTCAGTGGAGATGGTTGTCCTTCTGGAAGGTTCTCCCATCTCTGCAGCACTCCACCAATCAGGCCTTTATGGTAGAGCGGCCAGACAGAAACCACTCCTCAGTAAAAGGCACATGATAGCCCGCATGGAGTTTGCCAAAGGGCACCTAAAGACTCTGACCATGAGAAACAAGATTCTCTGGTCTGATGAAACCATGATTGAACTCTTTGACCTGAAGGCCAAGTGTCACGTCTGGAGGAAACCTGGCACCATGCCTACAGTGAGCATGGTGGTGGCAGCATCATGTGTGGGAATGTTTTTTTAGCAGCAGGGACTGGGAGACTAGTCAGGATCAAGGGAAAGATAAACGGAGCAAAATAGAATGAGATCATTGATGAAAACCTGTTCCAGAGCGCTCAGGACCTCAGACTGGGGCGAAGGTTCACCATCCAACAGGACAGCAACTCCAAGCAAACAGCCAAGACAACGCAGGAGTGGCTTCTGGACAAGTCTCTGAATGTCCTTAACTGGCCCAGCCAGAGCCTGGACTTGAACCCGAACATCTCTGGAGAGACCTGAAAAGCTCTGTCATCCAAACTGACAGAACTTTGGATGTTCAACCGAGAAGAATGGGAGAAACTCCCCAAATACAGGTGGCCCAAGCTTGTAGCGTCATACCCAAGAAGACCTTTGGCTGTAATCGCTGCCAAAGGTGCGTCAATAAAGTACTGAGTAAAGGGTCTGAATACATATTGACATGTTATATTTTATTGGATTATTTAAAAAGAAATTTGCAAAAATTCATAACCTGTTTTTGCTTTGTCATTATGAGGTATTTTGTGTAGATTGAGGGACAAATACTTTTTAATACATTTTAGAATAAGGCTGTAACGTAAAAAAAAAAGTGGAAAAAGTCGAGGGGTTTGATTACTTTTCTAATGCGCTGTATACCAGTATTTGCATATGTGGTTACTATTGTCATGAATATCCTTTCAGTTTTGTTTGTTATGTTGTACCTTGAATAGATGTGTACATCCATGTACACATTATGAAAAATATCTACCACAAGCATTTTAAGTTCATATTGCTTTTGAAATAACTACTTACTGTGTTTTCTTATCCATGCTTTTATTTTTCATAAACCAGGTTCTAAATCCGAAAAAGAAGGGCAAGAAAAAGAAATACATTAACTCTGGCACGGTAAGTACTTATCTGGTACGGTAAGTACTTATCTGGTACGGTAAGTACTTATCTGGCACGGTAAGTACTTATCTGGTACGGTAAGTACTTATCTGGCA
This sequence comes from Oncorhynchus tshawytscha, assembly GCF_018296145.1. Lineage (NCBI taxonomy): Eukaryota > Metazoa > Chordata > Actinopteri > Salmoniformes > Salmonidae > Oncorhynchus > Oncorhynchus tshawytscha. Next base: position 78,085,005 of record NC_056444.1, on the reverse strand, counting down.
CGGTAAGTACTTATCTGGCACGGTAAGTACTTATCTGGGACGGTAAGTACTCATCTGGCACGGTAAGTACTTATCTGGTACGGTAAGTACTTATCTCATCTGGTACGGTAAGTACTTATCTGGCACGGTAAGTACTTATCTGGCACGGTAAGTACTTATCTGGTACGGTAAGTACTTATCTGGCACGGTAAGTACTTATCTGGCACGGTAAGTACTTATCTGGGACGGTAAGTACTCATCTGGCACGGTAAGTACTTATCTGGCACGGTAAGTACTTATCTTATACTTATCTGGCACGGTAAGTACTTATCTGGCACGGTAAGTACCTATCTGGCACGGTAAGTACTTATCTGGCACGGTAAGTACTTATCTGGCACGGTAAGTACTTATCTGGCACGGTAAGTACCTATCTGGCACGGTAAGTACTTATCTGGCACGGTAAGTACTTATCTGGCACGGTAAGTACTTATCTGGCACGGTAAGTACTTATCTGGCACGGTAAGTACTTATCTGGCACGGTAAGTACCTTCTGCTTATCTGCCTGTCAGCTTCAACATTGTAATGATTTATATGGGTCACTATTGTCATCATACTATCCCCCCCCCCTGCCCCCATCACTACTATCATCAGGTAACACTGCTGTCCTTCAAAGTGGAGTCGGAATATACGTTTGTGGATTTCATCCGAGGCGGGTGAGTGGAATGTTAATTAGCCCAATTAAGCCTATGCCTGTGTGGATAAACAGCTTGGGAACCCCCGTGATTACAGGCCTTGGACTTACATTGCTTCATCTAACCAGTTAGTCAATTAGGGTCATGGCAAGAGTAATATAACAACTACTCAATAAACTATTGATCAACGTCCTGGTTGAAGAGGTTTGGTCCTCAGAGGGCAGTATTCTAATTTGGATCAAGTTTATCTTTTTAATGATTTTCAACCCCTTCTTTCCCAACAGGACACAACTCAACTTCACAGTAGCCATCGACTTCACTGCTTCTAATGGTAAGTGGAGCTCAGGGCGGTCATTGGCCATCTAAAACATTTAAACACACAGTAGATGAATTTCAAATGCAAATGCATACTAATTACACTACATGACCAAAGGAATGGACAACTGCTTGTCGAACATCTCATCCCAAAATCATGGGCATTAATATGGAGTTGGTCCGCCCTTTGCTGCTATAACAGCCTCCACTCTTCTGTGAAGGCTTTCCACTAGATGTTGGAACATTTCTGCATGGACTTGCTTCCATTCAGCCACAAGAGCATTAGTGAGGTTGGGCACTGATGTTGGACGATTAGGGCTGGCTTGCAGTCGGCATTCATATTCATCCCAAAGGTGTTTGATGGAATTGAGGTCAGGGCTCTGTGTAGGCAAGTCAAGTTCTTCCACACCAATCTCAACAAACCATTTTTGTATGGACGTCGCTTTGTGCACGGGGCATTGTCATGCTGAAACAGGAAAGGGCCTTCCCAACACTGTTGCCACAAAGTTGGAAGCACATATTCATCTGGAATGTCAGTGTATGCTGTAGCGTTAAGATTTCCCTTCACTGGAACTAAGGGGCCTGAACCATGAAAAACAGCCCCAGACCATTATTTCTTCTCCACCAAACTTTACACTATGCATTGGGGCAGGTATTGTCGTTGGCACTGCCAGATGGTAAAGAGTGATTCATCACTCCAGAGAATGCATTTCCACTGCTACAATGTCCAATGGCGGCAAGCTTTACACCACTCCAGCCGATGCTTGGCATTGCGCATGGTGATCTTAGGCTTGTGTACGGCTGCTCTGACATGGAAACCCAATTTTATGAAGCTCCCGACGAACAGTTCTTATGCTGACGTAGCTTCCAGAGGCAGTTTGGAACTCGGTAGTGAGCGTTGCAACTGAGGACAGACGATTTTTACACGCCACGCACTTCAGGCGGTCCCGTTCTGTGAGCTTGAAGTGGCCTACCACTTTGCGGTTGAGCCGTTGTTGCTCCAATATGTTTCCACTTCACAATAACGGCACTTACAGTTGACCGGGGCAGTTCTATCAGGGCAGAAATTTGACGAGCTGACTTGTTGGGAAGTTGGCATCCTATGATGGTGCCATGTTGAAAGTCACTGAGCTCTTCAGTAAGGCCATTCTAATACCAATGTTTGTCAATGGAGATTGCATGGCTGTTTGCTCGAATGTATATACCTGTCAGTAACGGGTGTGGCTGAAATAGCAGGATCCACTAACTTTAAGTGGTCTCCACATAAGTTTGTGTATACAGTATATTTAGGTAATTTATGCACATATTAAATACCAGGGGTATACTGTAGGTCACTACATGCATCAGCAGGGATTAGACATGGATCTAGCTTCATTTCAGTTGTAGCTATGTGTGTGTCTGTTTTAACTAGCCACTGTGGCTTTGTACTGCTTGCTCTTTGGGGTTTTAAGCTGGGTATCTGTAAAGCACTATGAAAATTGCTGGTGGTAAAAATGGCTTTATAAAATAATTTTGATTCGTTGAATTTGTGCTGTGTGACAGGTGACCCGTCTCAGCCCACCTCCCTCCACTACATGAACCCGTACCAGATGAATGCATACGCCATGGCCCTGAAGGCTGTAGGGGACATCATCCAGGACTATGACAGTGACAAGCTCTTTCCTGCCTACGGCTTCGGAGCCAAGCTACCTCCCGATGGAAAGATATCCCACGCATTCCCTCTGGTTAGACACACACACACTGCTATGATTAGACACACTGTCAGTCCCAAACCCAGAAGGACGTACACATCATGTATCAGATTAGAGTAAAACACCTCTTGTATCATGAATCAGATTACCGGTAGAGTAAAACACCTCTAGTATCATATATCAGATTCGAGTAAAACACCTCTAGTATCATGTATCAGATTAGAGTAAAACACCTCTAGTATCATGTATCAGATTCTAGTAAAACACCTCTAGTATCATGCATCAGATTCTAGTAAAACACTTCAGAGAGCAGGCCTCTCTAATCGACCTGGCCCGGGTATCCTGGAAGGATATTGACCTCATTCCGTCAGTAGAAGATGCCTGGTTAATCTTTAAAAGTGCTTTCCTCACAATCTTAAATAAGAATGCCCCATTCAAAAAATGTAGAACCAGGAACAGATATAGCCCGTGGTTCACTCCAGACCTGACTGCCCTTGGCCAGCACAAAAACATCCTGCAACTTTTCAGGGAAGTTAGGAACCAGCATACACAGGCAGTTAGGAAAGCAAAGGCTAGCTTTTTCAAACAGAAATTTGCATCCTGCAGCACAAACTCCCAAAGGTTCTGGGACTGTAAAGTCCATGGAGAATAAGAGCACCTCCTCCCAGCTGCCCATGGCACTGAGGCTAGGAAACACTGTCCCCACCAATAAATCCACAATAATTGAGAATTTCAATAAGCATTTTTCTATGGCTGGCCATGCTTTCCACCTGGCCACCCTCACCCTTGTTCAACAGCCCTGCACACTCCACAGCAACATGCCCAAGCCTCCCCCATTTCTCCTTCACCCAAATCCAGATAGCTGATGTTCTGAAAGAGCTGCAACATCTGGACCCCTAAAAATCAGCAGGGCTAGACAATCTGGACACTCTCTTTTCTAAAAAATTATCAGCCGAAATTGTTGAAACCCCTATTTACTAGCCTGTTCAACCTCTCTTCCGCATCGTCTGAGATCCCCAAAGATTCGGAAGCTGCCACGGTCATCCCCCTCTTCAAAGGGGGAGACACTCTAGACCCAAACTGCTACAGACCTATAATCTATCCTACCCTGCCTTTCTAAGGTCTTCGAAAGCCAAGTTAACAAACAGATCACCGACCATTTCGAATCCCACAGTACCTTCTCCTCTATGCAATCTAGTTTCCGAGCAGGTCATAGGTGTACCTCATCCACGCTCAAGGTTCTAAATGATACCATTACCGCCATCGGTAAGAGACAATACTGTGCAGCCGTATTCATTGCCCTGGCCATGGCTTTTGACTCTGTCAATCACCACATTCTTATCAGCAGACTAAACAGCCTTGGTTTCTCAAATGACTGCCTCGCCTGGTTTACCAACTACTTCTCTGATAGAGTTCAGTGTCTCAAATCGGAGGGCCGTTGTCCGGATCTCTGGCAGCCTCTATGGGGGTGCCACAGGGTTCAATTCTCGGGCCGACTCTCTTCTCTGTATACATCAATGATGTCGATCTTGCTGCTGGTGATTCTCTGATCCACCTCTACGCAGGTGACACCATTCTGTATACTTCTGGCCCCTCTTTGGACACTGAGTTAACTAACCTCCAGACGAGCTTCAATGCCATACAACTATCCTTCCGTGGCCTCCAACTGCTCTTAAATGCAAGAAAAACCAGCTCCGTCGCGGACCACAATGTCTTGCTCCCAGACAAACTAAACCACACTCAATGTCAACAAAACAAAGGAGATGATCGTGGACTTCAGGAAACAGCAGAGGGAGCAGCCCCATATCCACATCGACGGGACAGTAGTGGAGAAGGTGGAACGTTTTAAGTTCCTCGGCGTACACATCACAGACAAACTGAAATGGTCCATCCACACAGACATTATGTTGAAGAAGACGCAGCAGCGCCTCTTCAACCTCAGGAGGCTGAAGAAATTTGGCTTGTCACCAAAAACACTCACAAACTTTGACAGATGCACAATCGAGAGCATCCTGTCGGGCTGTATCACCGCCTGGTACGGCAACTGCTCCGCCCACAACCGTAAGGCTCTCCAGAGGGTAGTGAGGTCTGCACAACGCATCACCGGGGGCAAACTACCTGCCCTCCGGGACACCTACACCACCCGATGTCACAGGAAGGCCAAAAAGATCATCAAGGACAACAACCACCCGAGCCACTGCCTGTTCACCCCGCTATCATCCAGAAGGCGAGGTCAGTACAGGTGCATCAAAGCGAGGACCGAGAGACAAAAGCTGTTTTTCAATCTCAAGGCCATCAGACTGTTAAACAGCCATCACTAACATTGAGTGGCTGCTGCCAACACACTGACTCTTCTCTAGCCACTTTAATAATAAAAAAATGTATGTAATAAATGTATCACTAGCCACTTTAAACAATGCCACTTTATATAATGTTTACATACCCTACATTACCCATCTCATATGTATATACTGTACTCTATACCATCTCCTGCATCTTGCCTATGCTGTTCGGCCATCACTCATTCATATATTTTTATGTGCATATTCTTATTTATTCATTTTCACTTGTCTGTATAAGGTAGTTGTTGTGAAATTGTTGGGTTAGATTACTTGTTAGATATTACTGCATGGTCGGCACTAGAAGCACAAGCATTTCACTACACTCGCATTAACATCTGCTAACCATGTGTATGTGACAAATAAGATTTTATTTGATATCAGATGAGAGTAAAACACCTCCAGTATCATGTATCAGATTAGAGTAAAAAACCTCTAGTATCATGTATCAGATTAGAGTAAAACACCTCTGGTATCCTGTATCAGATTAGAGTAAAACACCTCTAGTATCATATATCAGATCCTCATACTGTACTTCTCCTATTAGCACCTTCAATACACCTATAGTAGTAGGTAGGTGTTTGTGTTTTAGTGTTTAGGTGTGTGTGTGTGTGTGTGTGTGTGTGTGTGTGTGTGTGTGTGTGTGTGTGTGTGTGTGTGTGTGTGTGTGTGTGTGTGTGTGTGTGTGTGTGTGTGTGTGTGTGTGCGTGCGTGCGTGTGTGTGTGTGTGTGTGTGTGGAGGGAGTGGGGGTGAGTCGGTGTGTGTGTGTTAATGTGTGTAGTTGTTAGTGTGTGTATGTGTGAGTGTGTGCTATAATCTGTGTTTCATGTGTGGGAGAGGCAGGAAAAGGAGGCAGGGAAGGAAAGTGGGAGGAAATGCCAGAGAGAACACTGTCTCAGGGCCATATTCAATCAAATTGGCTACTCGGTTTCAGGATAAGAGTGGCGTTTTAAAGGGATGGGGCTGATTGTGCTGCCAATCATGCCCTTGTTTGGCCTAAGAGCCTCAGCTGGGTTCAATCACGGGCTGGGAAGGTGCTGGAATGTGTCTGACAGGGTGCAGAGAGGTTTTAGGCCATTGCAGCATACAGTGAAGTATATCGAGAGAAAAAAGAATGATGAAAAAACAAATAGAGTGAGAGACTGGCAGACAAATAAAAGTTACTCTTCCACTCTTTTCCATCTTCCACTCGTGTACATTTCCATTGTTTGGCTTTAAATACTTTCTCTCCACTTAAACGTTTACGTAAAATAAATTATTTCTCAGATAATTCAGATTCAGAAGAAAAGGACATTGTGACAATGTACACTGAACAAAAATCTAAACGCCACATGTAAAGTGCTGGTCCCATGTTTCATGAGCCTGAAATAAAAGATCCCATAAATGTTCCATACGTACAAAAAGCTTATTTCTCTCAAAATTTGTGCACAAATTTGTTTACATCCCTATTAGTGAGCATTTCTCCTTTGCCAAGATAATCCATCCAACTGACAGGTGTGGAATATCAAGAACCTGATTAAACAGCATGATCATTACACAGGTGCACCTTGTGCTGGGGGACAATAAACGGCCACTCTAAAGTGCGTCACACAACACAAAGCCACAGATGTCTCTTGCTTTGAGGCAGTGTGCAATTGGCATGCTGACTGCAGGAATGTCCACCAGAGCTGTTGCCATAGAATTGAATGTTAATTTCTCTGTCATAAATTGCCTCCAATTTCATTTTATTTTATTTATAAAAATAAAAAAAATGTTTACCTCTTTTTCTCCCCAATTCCGTGGTATCCAATTGGTAGTTACAGTGTTGTCTCATTGCTACAGCTACTGTACGGACTCGCGAGAGGCAAAGGTCGAGAGCCATGCGTCCTCCGAAACACAACCCAACCAAGCTGTACTGCTTCTTGACACAATGCCCCCTTAACCCGGAAGCCAGCTGCAACAATATGTCGGAGGAAACACCGTACACCTGGTTAGCGTGCACTGTGTTAGCACATGTCACTGTGTTAACACATGTTAGCGTGCACTGTGCCCGGCCCACCACAGGAGTGTGCGATGGGACAAGGACATCCCTACCGGCCAAACCCCGATGATGCTGGGCCAATTGTGCGCCGCCCCATGGGTCCCCCGGACACGGTCGACTGCGACAGAACCTGGACTCAAACCAGAATCACTAGTGGCACAACTAGCACAGCGATGCAGTGCCTTAGACCACTGTGCCACTTGGGAGGCCCCCTCCAATGTCATTTTAGAGAATTTGGCAGTACTTCCAACCGGTGAGCGGTTTGCTGATGTTAACATTGTGAACAGATTGCCCCATGGTGGCGGTGGGGTTATGGTATAGGTAGGCATAAGCTATGGACAACAAACACAATCGCATCTTATCGATGGCAATTTGAATGCACAAAAATACCATGATGAGATCCTGAGGCCCATTATGAGGGTATATGTTACCATGTGGCGTTTATTTTTGTTCAGTGTACATTGTCACAATGTCTTTTTCTTCTGAAACTGAATTATCTGAGAAATAATTTATTTTAGGTAAACGTTTAAGATTAGGCCCTAATGCATTTATTTTAATTGACTGATTTCCCAATATGAAGATTAACCCAGTAAAATCTTTGAAATTATTGTATGTTGCGTTTATATTTTTGTTTGGTGTATATACTGTAAGTGAACGTCTCAAGGGTCACCCCTGAAGGTGTATGTCTGTAGGATCAGATATCTTCACCACCAGCAGTAAGCGTGCCCAGACATTGTCTCAATGCAGCTGTGAGAGCGCTCAGCTCGCTGAGAGAGGACCTGAGTGAGGACAGGGTGTGGCGCAGGGACCAAACATCATCGCCTCGGTGACAGCTGGCCACACGCGCTCAGCAGCCGGCTCATCTCCCAACCTTGCGGGGGACTCCCAGCATCCTCTCACTTCCTCCTGAGGAGCCTCTCCAATCACAGGCTCTGTTCCGCTGGCTGCTGTTGTCAAGCCAACAGCTTTCTGTCTCTCTCTGACCTGCAGAATTACTTCCCAAACAACAACAACAACAACAACAAGCACAGGAGCTCCGTGAACAGGGCTGGTCGCTCTCCAGTGGCTAGTGGAATATTAACGTCCCATATTAATTATAAATAGAACCTTATTTATTATTTAAATTTTTTTTGTGGCAGGCACTTGACTTTTTATTGTTATTACCACAATGCACATTTAGATCTTACTTATCCTGAGCCTTGTCTTTGAAAGAAGTGGATGTGTAAAAAGTGGGTTGATGGTTGAGGTTTGGATTAACGGTGAAACAATTTACCATGGCGTTATTGATAACTGAATGTCTTGAAGTACGTAAAGGCTGACATGGTGACGTGCATCTCTTCCTGTTCCTTGCAGAGTGGCGACAATGAAAACCCAAACTGTGTGGGGATAGAGGGAGTATTGGAGGCGTACTTCCAGAGCCTCAGGACGGTCCAACTCTACGGACCCACCAACTTCTCTCCAGTCATCAACCAGGTGGCACGGTAAGGAGATTACAATGGGCTAGACCTCTGGTGATCTCTGACCCACTATATATGTTCATTATGATCTCAGGAGACAATACAGAACACTGCTGCCTAATGGTTCGCATAGCAGCACATTCATACATACTAGGGTAGAAACAAACATCCCCTGGAGTTGCAAGGCTAAACTATGTACTTGAAGCTGTGTTCTCTGCCAGACTTTTTCACCCCTAGGCAACAATGCTCTCCCTTTCTGACTAGCAGACTGATGTTTTCCCCTCTCTTGCAAGACTGCTGCTCTCCCTCTAGCAGACTGCTGCTCTCACTCTCCCTCTAGCAGACTGCTGCTCTCCCTCTAGCAGACTGCTGCTCTCCCTCTAGCAGACTGCTGCTCTCCCTCTAGCAGACTGCTGCTCTCCCTCTCCCTCTAGCAGACTGATGCTCTCCCTCTAGCAGACTGCTGTTCTCACTCTAGCAGACTGCTGCTCTCCCTCTCCTTCTAGCAGACTGCTGCTCTCACTCTCCCTCTAGCAGACTGCTGCTCTCCCTCTAGCAGACTGCTGCTCTCCCTCTAGTAGACTGCTGTTCTCCCTCTAGCAGACTGCTGCTCTCCCTCTCCCTCTAGAGAGGAGTCTAGCAGTCTAGCAGACTGCTGCAGCAAAAGTACAATGTGGAGGTGTCTGGAGAAATGTTTCAAGAATGTGTATTTCAGACTAGTTATGTTATTCTGTAGCTTCTGCTCAGAGTAGTCTTCATGTGTGCTGAGAGCATTTGATTCCTCAAGTGTCATTAAGAAGTTTCTGGTAGTTCTGAAACAGGGAGGCAGGGAGTAATTTTATGGGATCTTTTTTTGGGAATAAACAAAACAACTGGTTTAGAAGTTTTTGGTGCTTCTCAAGTCGTGTAAGCAGTCATTTCAAGAGAGCCCTGGTTAAGATTTATTTTTTGAATTGCATTCAGGTTACTGACCATGTGATGGGAAATTGAAGACGACATGGCATTGGAAGGCCATTCTAGCAGATGTGTAAATTTACCAGAATAATTACAATGAACCTTTTAGTCATTTGGCAGACTTACCAGAGTAACTTACAGCTAGTGCATTCATCTTAAAGGGGCAATCAGCAGTTGCTAAATCCATTTTTGAACTTAGAAATGAAGGGTTCTGAACAGTCATTCTGAAAAATATATTTTCCTCGTGGCTAACTACCAGTACATTTGTAAAGACCGGCTGAAAGGGTGGGGAGCTTACATTCATGAGCATGCCTTGACTGACAGCTCTTTGAAACGCCTATGTCAAGCAACTTGGATGCATTGAGCAGTGTTGCAGTCAAATCATCTCAAGCTAATTTGGTGAAACACAAAGCAACTCAAACATTGACATTTGCGTCAGTGATATCATTTTTTTTATACAAGCCGACACTTATTTAAATTAAATTAGATAAGAGAATATCATGTTACCGTTGGTGTATTAAAATGAGAGGTAAGGTGATGTCACCTAGTCCCCTTAATAATGAATCCAAGTGTTTGACATGGGGGAGGTAACCTGACTTGATCAATGTACAGTGGGGAGAACAAGTATTTGATACACTGCCGATTTTGCAGGTTTTCCTACTTACAAAGCATGTAGAAGTCTGTAATTTTTATCATAGGTACACTTCAACTGTGAGAGACGGAATCTAAAACAAGAATCCAGAAAATCACATTGTATGATTTTTAAGTAATTAATTTGCATTTTATTGCATGACATAAGTATTTGATCACCTACCAACCAGTAAGAATTCTGGCTCTCACAGACCTGTTAGTTTTTCTTTAAGAATCCCTCCTGTTCTCCACTCATTACCTGTATTAACTGCACCTGTTTGAACCCGTTACCTGTATAAAAGACACCTGTCCACACAATCAAACAGTCTCCAACCTCTCCACAATGGCCAAAACGAGAAAGCTGTGTAAGGACATCAGGGACATCAGGGATAAAATTCCGTCTCTCACAGTTGAAGTGTACCTATAATAAAAGTTACAGACCTCTACATGCTTTGTAAGTAGGAAAACCTGCAAAATCAGCAGTGTATCAAATACTTGTTCTCCCCACTGTAGAAGCAACAGTCATTTTTCATGCTTTGGTCATCATAATTTGATCTAGGTTTCCTTCATTCAAATATCATCCAATTTCATGAAAAACATGATTTTTCATGCTAATGGCCTTTAATGTTATGTACCCATTGATTCTTGAAGATTATAACTTATAAATGCCTCATGAACTTTATTCAACTGTCGTACCACATCAGAATCCAAAATATTTGCTTGTTTTACTCCAATGTTTGTAAACAAAGTAAATGTAAACAAACAATATATGGTTAGATCTAACTTTTTTTTTTGAACCTAAAACAGAATAATAAAACATACACATGTGTACAAAACAATATAATTCATCACACAATAACAAAATAAACATATTTAAGCAATCACATTCAACTACATAAAGGCCTTTTCATACTAACTAGCTTTCATACTAACTACTTGTCTTTTCATACTAACTGTGGCTCAGTTGGTACAGCATGGCACATGCAATGCCAGGGTTGTGGGTTTGATTCCTACTGGGGACCAGAATAAAAAATGTAAAAAGTATAAAAATGTATGCACTAAGTCGCTCTGTATAGGAGCGTCTGCTAAATTACTAAAATGTAAAAAATGCCTTGACTTTGCTGATAGCTGCTTTATTGAGGGGAGAAAATGTTTACTATGTGGTGGACTCACCTAGCTATCTTAAAGCGTCAATCAGCAGTATAAATAATAACAAGGCATTATCCCCTCACCTGTTTGGTAAACAGCTGATGGATGGGCCTGGAGAAATGTAACCACTGTCAAATTCATAGACATAGCTATGGATGGATGCAAGGACTGACCATCCATGACACAGTATCACTCAGGGGGCTCCTGAGTAGCGCAGCGGTCTAAGGCAATGCATCAGAGTGCGAGAGGTGTCACCACAGTCCCCGGTTCAAATCCAGGCTGTTTCACTTCTGTCCGTGATTGGGAATCCCATAGGGCGGCGCGCAATTGGCCCAGCGTCGTCCAGGTTTGGCTGGGGTAGGCAGTCATTGTAAATAAGAATTTGTTCTTGACTGACTTGCCTAGTTAAATAAAGGTTCAATATGAAAGGCAAGGGGTTTGTTTTTTAATTCTTCTGTGTGCTGTATTAACCAGCCCTGTGTCACAGCCCCTGTGTCTCATCCCTAGACCCTCACAGCACACTGCTACCTGGCTCTTAGATATGTCAGAGCACTGCAAAGCCCTCATTCAGCCAAGGTCTCAGACAAGGATCCATGCTACACTCAGTTAAGTGGAACACCTTAATTCCATGTTTATTAGGGGTGTATTTTGCCTAAACCAGGTGAAGGAAAGTCCAGGGAGGACTTTGTCGATAGCCTACAGACAAACAACTGTGACACACGTCTTGGAGCTTGTCTAACATAATAACAGATTGGACCTGAAATGTATCTAGTCTCTCTGTTGTTCATTTTGTTTCTTGCAGTGCATGTGGCTCTCTTGATGAAAATTGTTTTGGAAAAAAACTACCACGTGACATTTTTCTCTTGTATTCTTTTATATATTAATTTTTTTGAAGGGGGGGTCGATCCTCTCGTTCTGAGATGAGAGGTGACTGCTGGGTAATGACAGAGGGCAAAGGGTCAAGGCTCACTGGAAAACGGTCCTTCGTTTAGTCTCTAGTGAGAGGCTGTAAACATTTGCCATGACATAAATTGACGTTAACACACATACTCTCAATCCCATTTAGGCACACAGTCCTCCCTGAGTTTGAACTCTCCAGTGTGTGCGTGCGTGTTCCCCTCAGGTCTGCGCAGGATGTGACGGATGGCTCCCAGTATTTTGTGTTGTTGATGATCACAGACGGAGTTATCTCTGACATGCTGCAGACCAAGGAGGCTGTAGTCAATGTGAGTACAGTACAGTTCATCTTATCTGTGGACAGTGCATTGTTCTGAGTTGCGGCTGTCTGCAAACCAAGCATAGCCTACTACTGTCTGTCTGTAACTCCTAGTTATTTCTCTCCCTACAGGCAGCTGCTCTCCCCATGTCCATCATCATCATCGGGGTCGGACCTGCAGAGTTTGACGGTGAGCATGGTGCCCCTAGAGTAGAACAGAGGAGCAAACTCTCCTGTCAGCTGTTATTGGACTACTTATAAGGAGCTTTTCTCCTTTGAGGGTTCCTTTAGAAAATCAGTGTTGCAGTGTCAAGTATCCTGGCCCTCTTCAGATCAATGTCTCCTTAACGAAGGGAGGGAGGGGAGTCTCCATTCCAGCCCACCGAGGCATAATCCTAGGCATCATCTGCGCTCGATTTGGCTAAATGTTCCCCTTGGTTAGACAATCGAACGCATTGAAGTCAGCCAAGAATTGCTCGGGTCACACGGTCAGACTGCCTGTTAGCAGCACAGGGAAGCCACTCTTCACCAGTAGCTTTGTGAGAAAATGTGTGTCTATGTGTGCTTGTCTGGTTTATTTGTCCGATCCTGTGTGTATCTGGGAATTGTGTGCGGTTATGAATACTTCATGTCAGGGTTGATCTGTCTCAGTATCAGACTCAATGAGATGTTCTGTAAGACCATTAGAATTACCCTTCTTTTCATTTGACATTTTAGTGTTATCCAGACGCTCTTATCCAGAGCAACTTACAGTAGTGTGTATACATTTTTATATTTGTTCATACTGGTCCTCCATGGGAGTCGAACACACAACCCTGGCGTTATGCTCCACCAACTGAGCCACGCAGTATCAATGGGTCGACAGTCCTTTAACTGGTTAGTCTGATTTTAAATAACTGCTAGCAGCACTTAACAGTCCCATTCTAGTATCTGCAGAAGGTTTGACTTGAGCAGTTCCCAGGAGTGCTAGTCTGAAAACTTGTCATGTATCGTGTCAAACTGACTTGTGTTCCCTATCTTTGTTTTTCTATTATTTGCTTGGACCTTACCCCCCTCTCTGTCTAGCCATGGAGGAGCTAGATGGTGATGAGGTCAGAGTGTCCTTCAGTGGACACTTTGCTGAAAGAGACATTGTACAGGTAGGTTGTGGCCAGACAACCGAGAAATGTTAAACATTTATGTATGTGCAATAACGTTATATTTGACAGAAGGAAAACCACACGCTGTAGTAGTTCTGATACAGTCATGTATTTATTCACAAGAACCAACAAGTTTATTCTCCCAGACGTTAGGGAGGACTTCCCGTGCTCTACTACAGTGTGTCCTGTCCCTGTCATTGTCCCCCAACCCCCCTACAGTTCGTTCCTTTCCGGGACTACATGGACCGGTCGGGGAACCAGGTCCTGAGCATGGCCCGGCTGGCTAAGGACGTGCTGGCTGAGATCCCTGAGCAGCTGCTGGGGTTCATGAAGACCAGAGGCATCGAGCCCCGGCCCGCCCTCACCACCTCAGACCTGCCCGACCTCCACAGGCACATCTGACACCCCCACTGTAGTGGGACAGCACCTTTCAACCCCCCTTGGGTCTACACATATTTGATGCTCACACACACACACTTGACATCTCTCTCATCTCTTTTAACCCTATGCCATTGCCATTTCATTGCAAGCCGATGTCGCCTCCCCCTACAACTGCGCATGCTTAACACAGTTTATATCTACACATAGAATGAATGTATTCATACATTGTGCCATTGAACACGTAGGGGTGGGTAGATTGAGCACCCAATGCAATAGCCACTAGCACCGTCACTTCTGAAGAGAAGGGAGAAATATAACTGACTATGCCGTGATGCCATGCTGTACACTTATAACGTTCACAAGCATATGCAGAGGGAGGAGTTTACGGTCTGTGAAAGTTATCGATGTAGAAAATACAAAAAGCAAAAATATAAACGCAACATGCAACAATTTCAAAGATTTCACTGAGTTACAGTTCAAATAAGGAAATCAGTCAATTGAAATAAATAAATCAAATAAAAAATGACAATTAAATCCATTTTAACCCCACTTTGTAACACAACAAAATGTGGAAAAATAATTTCTGAGGGCACTGTATATGCAAAGCAGCTTAGCCATCAACTGGAGAGAACAGGTAAAAAAAACTTCAATCAATGATCATTGCTGATTTATTGATTTGGTAAACAAACTTGACATATTGCTTTCAGCCCACACCTCCACACAAAATCTTCTTCAATTACTGTATCCACTCCCTCTCTCTGAGTGTCATGTTATAATGCACAATGGGTTTTCTGTTGCCTTTCATTTGATTTTCATTTGAGTGATTTATAAAAACCAAGCACCAAAACACATGTGCAGTTGACTGTCTTTGGGGAGGTGAATGAAGTGGTTATCCTGGGCAAACTTTATTATGTGTTTGTTTTGTTGATGATTGATCTGAAGCGGGTCTTGTGTCATGAACTAGGGGTCGGTTCAGCAGGACACAGCGTTTTGGAACGTTCGGATAGAAATATGTTATGTAGAACAAGCATGCCTTTCCGACATGTAAAACAAGCAATCATGTTGGCTCTATTGAAGGCATTTCTATCTGAAACGTTTGGCAACTGAACATGTGGCCCTGGAGAGTGTTGACACGGCTGGCATGGGGCCCAGGTCACATGTTCGTTAGCACCAGTCATTCTCACCCCCCTGTCTATCATACCATCCTGCCCAGCATGGGATGATGCTGGGCGCAGATTACACCCTGCTGGAACAGAAATGCCAGTCTCAGTGCCCTCCTGCAGTGAGGGAGAGGGAGACCGAGGAGGTAGGGGGAGGTTGAGGAGAGATAGAGAGGGGAGGTTAAGGGCTGTGACAGTAGGGCTCCAGCGGTTTGGTTGATGTTTTTATTTTTTGTGTGTTTGTCAGAAATGAAAGGAGAAAGAGAGAGGAAAGATTTCTTGGATTTCTTGTCATAATACATTGGAGAAATCAGGTTAGCAACCCTGTTGCCACCTGAAGCTCCAGGCTTAGTTCTGATCATAGTTTCTATGGTTCTGATTCTGACATAAAAGCATTACAATCAATTATACACTGTCATTAAATCTCCTTTTTGTGACCTCATTAAAAAGCATGTCAGAAAAAACTCGCAGGATACTAGAATCCCCATCTCAAAATGTTCACCAACCTAAAATGTATACAGCAAAGCATTTTTTTTACACCAGTAGGAGTTGACCACCCCTCACGTTGCCAATGTTGAGATAACACTGTACATCCTACTTTCAATGTTATTTGCACAGTATCAGATGGAATGGAAACTGAGGTAATCACTAAGATACAGCAATAATTCAAGAATGTTTTCAACTGTCTGTTCTGTAGAGTGGCTCAGCTCTACCACCTAGCGGTCACTGCTAATTGAGGCTCTTCTGAGCTCAGTACAGTATGAGGATGCTACAGACTGACATGATTTCCTGGTAGATGTGTTGAGCTGATAACGCTCCTGTACGGTGAGGTGAGGTTGACCCTGGCTCCTGTACGGTGAGGTGAGGTTGACCCTGGCTCCTGTACGGTGAGGTGAGGTTGACCCTGGCTCCTGTACGGTGAGGTTAGGTTGACCCTGGCTCCTGTACGGTGAGGTGAGGTTAGGTTGACCCTGGCTCCTGTATGGTGAGGTTAGGTTGACCCTGGCTCCTGTATGGTGAGGTTAGGTTGACCCAGGCTCCTGTACGGTGAGGTGAGGTTGACCCTGGCTCCTGTACGGTGAGGTGAGGTTAGGTTGACCCTGGCTCCTGTATGGTGAGGTTGGGTTGACCCAGGCTCTTGTACGGTGAGTTTTGGTTGAGGTGAGGTTAGGTTGACCCTGGCTCCTGTATGGTGAGGTGAGGTTGACCCTGGCTCCTGTACGGTGAGGTGAGGTTAGGTTTCCCCTGGCTCCTGTATGGTGAGGTGAGGTTGACCCTGGCTCCTGTACGGTGAGGTTAGGTTGACCCTGGCTCCTGTACGGTGAGGTGAGGTTGACCCTGGCTCCTGTATGGTGAGGTGAGGTTGACCCTGGCTCCTATATGGTGAGGTGAGGTTGACCCTGGCTCCTGTACGCTGAGGTTGGGTTGACCCAGGCTCATGCTATACTGGTTAACTGAATATGTGGACTGTTGTGTGGCCTTACAATCCCTCACTTTGCAAAGCCATGTCTTGTCAGTGTGGCTAGGGAAGTATGTGTGTGTGCCACAGTTAGTTGTGCGTCTCTTGATCATACCTTGTCTTGTGCAGTGAAGAGGAGAGTTCGCATGCTGTGACTTATACTATACAATCCTTGTTCTTGGTGTTTGATGATGATGTTTGGTCACTGTCCACTACAGCTGAAAATATATATATATCTTAATATGCATTTCACTTGTGTTACTTAACATTCTCCTTTTGATCAACTTAATTTCCTTCAAACAGAGAATGCTAAATGTTTTACGCCATGGGATTTAGTTAGTGTTTAGAACAACACGTGTGAATAGATACATTAATGTAAATACTATGTTGTCTCTCTATGCAGATGTATAATGCAACAGATATGATTTGAATGTCCATCCATTGTAAATAGGAACATCAAATGAAGAGTTTGTTACAGTACTACGCTAGGAAGTAGAAGGTTACTTTTTCTATCAGGATGTCTTCACATCTTGATGTGTTATGAATGTAAACGTAAACCTATAGTAATCCGTTGTTATTTGTGTCAAATGGATTGTGCATTTATCCATTTCCGGTATTTCAAAAAAGGACAGCCAACTCATGTATTTCAACCAAGGACAGCCAACTCATGTATTTCAACCAAGGACAGCCAACTCATGTGAATAACGTTAGTGTACCATATTGGATATGATTCAATCATCTTGATTTAATTTGAGCGATTATTACACATTTATAGGCTACAGAAGGTGGGAGGGAGCTCTATCAAAAGAGAGCCCTTAGTAATGTAAAATGCTAAATGAATGCACATAAAATAAACCTTTTTGTAAACCCATCATGTCTGTGAGTTGGCGGTCTGGTTAAGATGTTGAAATTCACACAGTATGCATGCCTTGAGATCCATTCCCGTGGTCTTCAGATACCTAAGGCTGGGATTCAAACCGATCTTGGGATTTTAGGCATTGTGGGTTTTTAAAGGCAATGTTCCCACGTTCGTAGAGATCCCATTCACAGTAAACGCTGCGTATGCCGGCTCAATCGGAAATTGCCTTTAAAAGCCACAATGTCTATAACATATGTATTGGATTGTAAATGACCATAACATATGTCTTGGATTGTAAATGACCATAACATATGTCTTGGATTGTAAATGACCATAACATATGTCTTGGATTGAATCCTGGCCCAACTCAGCTTTACGTGAACGCATCAGGTGACATTAAAGCACTTTAAAACAGAGTTCCAAAGTGTGTGGTAGTATTTGTGTTCAGTATTTCTGGAGGTCTGTACTTTCAGTCTACAGGACCGTTCATGATGTCTTCTTCTTTAGCCTCTACACATACTCCTGATCTCAGGATCTTGATGCCATCATGTGGCAGTGAAAATGTACTGGCAAAGTGTCAACTCTCCAAAGTATAATCTGCACATACCGACAATTGAATTTGGATTTAACATTAACATACAGAACACATCAACTACTGAAGATCCATCAGGGACCATGGTCTAGGCTGGAGGGGTTCAGGTGAAGAAGTAGAGCTGCTTCTCCTTCTCCATGTCAGTGTCTCTGTCATCATTGTTCACTAACTGCTCAGTCACCGGAGGTAGTGAGCGAGGCATCAGCTTCTTCCCCTTCTGAAATCACAAAATTAATATTAGTGTCTGTGTCGATATGTCTATACACTGACATCTGGTAAGGGTTGTCATGTATGATGCTTTCTTTTGTAAGGTCTGTCACCAACATTTAGTGTGTTGTGTTTTGTATTGTTGGGTGTTTGATTCACAGGTCTCTTGGTGTTAGCCTGAGCTCTCTCCAGGGCTTTACGCAGGCGCTCCTCTTGCTGCATCTTCTGCACACGAACCTTCTCCTCCCTTAGCCTGGAAACACAGACAGATACAGTTTATTAGGTACACCACCCCATTCATTCCTACAGACAGTGAATCAAGTGGCCGTGGATTGCTATATAAAGCAGACAAACAGAGACCGAGGAATTCAGGTACTGTTCAATTGAACGTTAGAATGGGCAAAACTAGTGACCTAAGCAACTTTGAGCTTGGTATGATCATTGTGATCATAAATGACCCTGGAGCAGTGGAAACGCACTCTCTGGAGTGATGAATCATCACGCTTCACCATCTGGAAGTCCGACGGACTAATCTGGGTTTGGCAGAGACCTGGAGAACGCTACCTGCCCCAATGCATAGTGCCAAATGTAAAGTTTGGTGGATGACGAATAATGGTCTGAGGCTGTTTTTCATGGTTCGGGCTAGGCCCCTTAGTTCCAGTGAAGGGAAATCTTAATGCTGCAGCATACTATGACATTTTAGACAAATATGTGCTTCCAACTTTGTGGCAACAGTTTGGGGAAGGCCTTTCCTGTTTCAGCATGACAATGCTCCTGTGCACAAAGAGATGTTCATACAGAAATATTTTGCCGAGATCGGTGTGGAAGAACTTGACTGGCCGGCACAGAGCCCTGACCTCATCCCCATCGACCAACTTCTGGATAAATTGGAACGCCGACTGCGAGCCAAGCCTAACCGGCCAACATTAGTGCCCGACCTCACTAATGTTCTTGTGGCTGAATGGAAGCAAGTCCCCGCAGCAATGTTCCAACATCTAGTGGAAAGCCTTCCCAGAAGAGTGGAGGCTGTTATAGCAGCAAAGGGGGGACCAGTTCCATATTAATGCCCATGATTTTGGAATGAGATGTTCGACGAGCAGGTGTCCACATACTTTTTGTAATGTAGTATGTTACCCAACTGACTGACTACTGATATGTCAGCTAACTGACTGACTACTGATATGTCAGCTAACTGACTGACTACTGATATGTCAGCTAACTGACTGACTACTGATATGTCAGCTAACTGACTGACTACTGATATGTCAGCTAACTGATGACTACTGATATGTCAGCTAACTGATGACTACTGATATGTTACCCAACTGACTGACTACTGATATGTCAGCTAACTGACTGACTACTGATATGTCAGCTAACTGACTGACTACTGATATGTCAGCTAACTGACTGACTACTGATATGTCAGCTAACTGACTGACTACTGATATGTCAGCTAACTGACTGACATGTCAGCTAACTGATGACTACTGATATGTTACCCAACTGACTGACTACTGATATGTCAGCTAACTGACTGACTACTGATATGTCAGCTAACTGACTGACTACTGATATGTTAGCTAACTGACTGACTACTGAAATGTTACCCAACTGACTGACTACTGAAATGTTACCCAACTGACTGACTACTGATATGTCACCTAACTGACTGACTACTGATATGTTAGCTAACTGACTGACTACTGAAATGTTACCCAACTGACTGACTACTGAAATGTTACCCAACTGACTGACTACTGATATGTCAGCTAACTGACTGACTACTGATATGTTAGCTAACTGACTGACTACTGAAATGTTACCCAACTGACTGACTACTGAAATGTTACCCAACTGACTGACTACTGATATGTCACCTAACTGACTGACTACTGATATGTCACCTAACTGACTGACTACTGAAATGTTAGCTAACTGACTGACTACTGATATGTCAGCTAACTGACTGACTACTGATATGTTAGCTAACTGACAACTACTGATATGTTAGCTAACTGACTGACTATTGATATGTCAGCTAACTGACTGACTACTGATATGTCAGCTAACTGACTGACTACTGAAATGTTAGCTAACTGACTGACTACTGATATGTCAGCTAACTGACTGACTACTGATATGTCAGCTAACTGACGACTACTGATATGTTAGCTAACTGACTGACTATTGATATGTTAGCTAACTGACTGACTACTGATATGTCAGCTAACTGACTGACTACTGAAATGTTAGCTAACTGACTGACTACTGATATGTCATCTAACTGACTGACTACTGAAATGTTAGCTAACTGACTGACTACTGATATGTCATCTAACTGACTGACTACTGATATGTTAGCTAACTGACTGACTACTGATATGTTAGCTAACTGACTGACTACTGATATGTTAGCTGACTGACTGACTACTGATATGTTAGCTAACTGACTGACTACTGATATGTTAGCTAACTGACTGACTACTGATATGTTAGCTAACTGACTGTACTCTTGATGACCCACCTGAGTCTCCTCTCCTTCTCCTTGGCCCTCTCGGCCATGAGCACACGGTCCTTGGGAACCAGCTCCACGTTCTCCAGCAATTCCCCCAGGCGGCCCTCGATGTTGGTCAGCATCTGTAGCGTGGTCAGGTTGGCCCCACTCTCCCCCGCATAGCTCCTGTACACCTCGGCCACCTTCCTGCCCAGGGCCTCCAGCATCACATCCTGTACAGAGGGATAATGGAAGTCAGTCAGTCAGTCAGTGTAAGAGCCATTTGAGGGTGATCAAGTTCAACTTCACTGCTTCACACTCCCACTGTACCACATTTTCTCTATATTAGGTCTGTATGGTGACTTTGCCCAAGTAGAGTTCACTCCGTGTACTGTATGTGTGTATACATATGAATGCAAGCAGTTGTGTGTGCTGTCTGTTTGTCTGTCTGTCTGTGAACAGTTCATGTTTACCTGGTCCTCTGCCTTGTATTTCCCAAAGGAGAAGAGTCGTGATTTGAGCTCCAGCTCAGCAGCAGTGTCCTTCTCTCTCTGGATAGCATGGGTAATTATGTCAATCTGCTGGGTCAGCTGCTCTGTCTCCTGGTCCCTGGATACACACACAATGTTTAAAATTTGACCAATTTTGAATGCTTTGCATTCATGCATTCTTGACAGTATGCTTCTTCAGGTGTTCTTTGAAGATTGTTCTTGTAAAAACAGGAGAATGCACAGTATTTTTAATAAACGCCAACAGATTATGCTACTCCGAGGTAATGGCAGTTTGAATACAGGTAGTTCAATCACTATCGCCACTACAATGGTTCTTCCTTCAAAGGTGTTGGCATACTGCAGCACAGCTTGCGAGGTGCCACAGAATAATATGGCACGTTATACGTTGTGTCAGACATTGTTGCCAGAATGACGCAATTTACCACAATCTGACACCATCTACCACAAACGATCGCGGCATAAGATCCAACATTTTAAAGGAAGGACCACTGTATGTAGATGTCAGGACATAAAGTCACTGGGCTCTCTAACATCTTGTTACGAGTGTTGTCCAAAGTGTGTTTGAACTCCTCCATGGTCTCCTCTGTCTCTCTGGAGTTCTGGATCAGAGTCAGGTTCTGCTTCTCCAGGTCTGTCAGCAGGTCCAACAGCTGCTGAGGGTCAGTGAAGAACAGCTCCGGCTCCTGTGGGGTAATACATACACACAGTGAACCTTTACTTAGGTCAACGTTAAGGCTACTTTGACACCAGGTGAATGATATAGCATAAAACGTATCTGACCTCATATTCAGGCAGTTTGCTCTCATCCACCGGTACTGTAACCTTCTTCCTAAAACACAACCAACATGTGAAATAAACTAAAAATAAATAAAACCTTTTATTTAACCAGGTAAGCCAGTTGAGAACAAGTTCTCATTTACAACTCATTTACAACTTACAACTGCCAAGATAAAGCAAAGCAGTGTGGCACAAACAACAGAGTTACACATGGAATTAACAAACATACAGTCAATAATACAGTAGAGAAAGTCTATATACAGTGTGTGCAAATGAGGTAGGATAAGGGGGTTGAGGCAATAAATAGGCCATAGTGGCGAAATTATTACAGTATGTCAAATTAATCACTGGGGTGACAGATGTGCAGAAGATGAGTGTGCAAGTAGCGGTACTGGGGTGCAAAGAAGCAAAATAAATAACAATATGGTGATGAGGTAGTTGGATGGGCTATTTACAGATGGGCTATGTACAGGTGCAGTGATCTGTGAGCTGCTCTGACAGCTGGTGCTTAAAGCCAGTGAGGGAGATATGAGTCTCCAGCTTCAGTGATTTTTGCAATTGGCAGCAGAGAACTGGAAGGAAAGGCGAATGAAGGAGGAATTGGCTTTGGGGGTGACCAGTGAAATATACCTGCTGGAGCGCGTGCTGCGGGTGGGTGCTGCTATGGTGACCAATGAGCTGAGATAAGTCGGGGCTTTACCTAGCAGAGACTTATAGATAACCTGGATCCAGTGGGTTTGGCGACGGATATGAAGCGAGGGCCAGCCAACAAGAGCATACAGGTCGCAGTGGTGGGTAGTATATGGGCTTTGGTGACAAAACGGATGGCACTGTGATAGACTGCATCCAATTTGCTGAGTAGAGTGTTGGAGGCTATTTTGTAAATGACATCGCCGAAGTCCAGGATCTGCAGGATAGTCAGTTTTACGAGGCTATGTTTGGCATTATGAGTGAAGGATGCTTTGTTGCGAAATAGGAAGCCGATTCTATATTTAATTTTGGAATGGAGATGCTTAATGTGAGTCTGGAAGGAGAGTTTACAGTCTAACCAGACACCTAGGTATTTATAGTTTTCCACATAGTCTAAGTCAGAACCGTCCAGAGTAGTGATGCTGGACGGGTGGGTAGGTGTGGGCAGCGATCGGTTGAAGAGCATGCATTTAGTTTTGCTTGCATTTAAGAACAGTTCGAGGCCACAGAAGGAGAGTTGTATGGCATTGAAGCTTATCTGGAGGTTAGTTAACACAGTGTCCAAAGAAGGGCCAGAAGTATACAGAATGGTGTCGTCTGCGTAGAGGTGGATCAGAGAATCACCAGCAGCAAGAGCAACCTCATTGATGTATACAGAGAAAAGAGTCGGCCTGAGAATTGAACCCTGTGGCACCCCTATAGAGACTGCCAGAGGTCCGGACAACAGGCCCTCCGATTTGACACACTGAACTCTGTCAGAGGAGTAGTTGGTGAACCAGGCGAGGCAGTCATTTGAGAAACCAAGGCTGTTGAGTCTGCCGATAAGAATGTGGTGATTGACAGAGTCGAATGCCTTGGCCAGGTCGATGAATACAGCTGCACAGTATTGTCTCTTATCGATGGCGGTTATGATGTCGTTCAGGACCTTGAGCGTGGCTGACGTGCACCCATGACCAGCTCGGAAACCAGATTGCATAGCGGAGAAGGTACGGTGGGATTCGAAATGGTCGGTGACCTGTTTGTTAACTTGGATTTTGAAGACCTTAGAAAGGCAGGGTAGGAAATATAGGTCTGTAGCAGTTTGGGTCTAGAGTGTCTCCCCCTGCCCACTGCACTGAGGCTAGGAAACACTGTCACCACCGATAAATCCGCGATGATTGAGAGGTGCTCTTATTCTCCATGTACTTTACAGTGTCCCAGAACTTTTTGGAGTTTGTGCTACAGGATGCAAATACCTGTTTGTAAAAGCTAGCCTTTGCTTTCCTAACTGCCTGTGTATATTGGTTCCTAACTTCCCTGAAAAGTTGCATATCACGGGGGTTCTTCGATGCTAATGCAGAACGCCACAGGATGTTTTTGTGCTGGTCAAGGGCAGTCAGGTCTGGAGTGAACCAAGGGCTATATCTGTTCCTGGTTCAATTTCTTTTTTTAATGAGGCATGCTTATTAACATGGTGAGGAAAGCACTTTTAAAGAATAACTAGGAATCCTCGACTGACGGAATGAGGTCAATATCATTCCAGGATACCCGGGCCAGGTCGTTAGAAAGGCCTGCTCGCTGAAGTG
Source organism: Oncorhynchus tshawytscha (assembly GCF_018296145.1). NCBI lineage: Eukaryota > Metazoa > Chordata > Actinopteri > Salmoniformes > Salmonidae > Oncorhynchus > Oncorhynchus tshawytscha. The sequence goes on along the minus strand of NC_056444.1, from coordinate 78,060,724 downwards.
TTTTAGGGAGCGTTTGACAGTGATGAGGGGTGGTCGCTTGACCGCAGACCCATTACAGACACAGGCAAAGAGGCAGTGATCGCTGAGATCCTGGTTGAAGACAGCAGAGGTGTATTTGGATGGCAGGTTGGTTAGGATGATATCTATGAGAGTGCCCATGTTTACGGATTTGGGGTTGTACCTGGTGGGTTCATTGATAATTTGTGTGAGATTGAGAGCATCAAGCTTAGATTGTAGGATGGCCGGGGTGTTAAGCATGCCCCAGTTTAGGTCACCTAACAGCACAAGCCCTGAAGATAGATGGGGGGCAATCAATTCACATATGGTGTCCAGGGCACAGCTGGGTGCAGAAGGTGGTCTATAGCAAGCGACAACGGTAAGAGACTTGTTTCTGGAGAGGTGGATTTTTAAAAGTAGAAGCTCAAATTTTTTGGGCACAGACCTGGATAGTAAGATAGTAGATTGCAACTCCGCCCCCTTTGGCAGTTCTATTTTGTCGGAAAATGTTATAGTTAGGGATGGAAATTTCAGGGTTTTTGGTAGTCTTCCTAAACCAGGATTCAGACATGGCTAGGACATCTGGGTTGGCAGTGTGCTAGGGCAGTGAATAAAACAAACTTAGGGAGGAGGCTTCTAATGTTAACATGCATGAAACCAAGGCTTTTACGGTTACAGAAGTCAACAAATTAGAGCGCCTGGGGAATGGGAGTGGAGCTAGGCACTGCAGGGCCTGGATTAACCTTCACATAACCAGAGGAACAGAAGAGGAGTAGGATAAGGGTACGGCTAAAAGCTAAAAGAACTGGCCATCTAGTACGTTCAGAACAGAGAGTAAAAGGAGCAGATTTCTGGGCGCGGTAGAATAGATTCAAGGCATAATGTACAGACAAAGGTATGGTAGGATGTGAATACAGTGGGGGTAAACCTGTGCATAGAGTGACGATGAAAGAGAGATTGTCTGTTGAAATATCATTTAAACCAGGTGATGTCACCGCATGTGTGGGAGGTGGAACTAAAGTGTTAACTAAGGCGTATTGAGCAGGGCAGGAGGCTCTACAGTGAAATAAGGCAATAATTACTAACCAAAATAGCAATGGACAAGGCATATTGACATTGGGGAGAGGCATGCGTAGCCAAGTGATCATAGGAGTCCAGTGAGTGGCTGCAGGCAGCTAGCGGGCCGGGGATAGCAAGTTAGCAGAAAGGCCTTTGAGGGACGTTGCGACGGAAGAAAGTCTGTTGTGGCCCCCTCGTGCTGTGACATTGGCAGACGGATCAATAGGGCTCCGTGTGGTAAACCAGGCCAATTGGCAAAATAGATATAGTGGCCAAAGAATTTGTCCGTTGGACCTCTTAAGCGAACAGTCCGATGTGCTCTAGACAGCTAGCGGGCTAGCCGGGAGATGCGCTTAGCAGATGGGCCTAGCAATGGTTAACTGACTACAAGCTAGTAGCCAGTTAGCTGGCTAACTTTTGATGGGGGTTCCGGTTCTTAAGTATAAAAAAATAGCAGAACCCTACCACATTGGGTGAGGCGGGTTGCAGGAGAATATATTCAGTCCGTAGTTGGAAAGTGATATTAAAATATATATACGAAATATATATGGAAAAAAACAAGGAAAAACTATATTTACACGGGACAAGACAAAACACACGTCCAACTACTATGCCATCTTGGCTAGAGACATAAGGACATAGGCATCAGTGGAGGCTGCTGAGGGGAGGACGGCTCATAATAATGGCTGGAACAGGGTTAATGGAATGGCATCAAACATATGGAAGCCATGTGTTTGATGTATTTGATACCATTCCACCTATTCCGCTCCAGCCATTCCCACGAGCCCATCCTCCCCAACTAAGGTGCTACCAACCTCGTGACAGGGATACAGTTAAACGATGCAACAGAGACATCTCAACAACACTCTTGAACAGGGCTCTCCAACCCTGTTTCTGGGGAGCTACCGTCCTGTAGGTTCAGTCCAACCCTGTTCCCGGAGAGCTACCGTCCTGTAGGTTCACTCCAACCCTGTTTCTGGAGAGCTACTGTCCTGTAGGTTCACTCCAACCCTGTTTCTGGAGAGCTACTGTCCTGTAGATTTTAACTCCAACCCTAATCTAGCGCACCTGATTCTAATAATTAGCTGGTTGACAAGCTGAATCAGGTTACAACTGGAGTTGTAGGGAACAGGGGGATATCTCTCCAGGAACAAGGTTGGCGAGCCCTGCTCTGGAGTAATAATCCTGTACTGGGGCTCCACTCACGGCTTGATGCTCTCTCTGGTTCCCATCATACTCTGTCTCTGGGGAGTCCTGGGGTCACATACAGGAGGCAGGTCCCTGGCCATACTCTCTTTACCTGAACAGAGAGAACGTAGATCTCTAATGAACAAGACCCATAATCACAGTCTGTCAAATGTGACTGGTGTGATATGATGTGACAACTACTGTAATTGACATACGTCTGCCGGGTTTGGCTGGCTCGGCTAGCTGAGCCTCCCTCTCCTTGATGGCAGCTTTGATCTTGTCCACCATGGCCCTGCGAGCCTGCTGTCTCTCCTGCCACTCTGTAGGGGACAGCTTCAGCAGGAAGCCATCGTACAGGGTGTACTCCTTCAGGATCTCCTCGTTCTTGGAGATGTCACTGTGGACACGTATGAACATGTGCCATCATGCTCAATTCCATGTACGCAATAACATTTGTAAAGCTTACACCCACCACAAACAATGGCACACATCCAGAAGCCATCACACAAAGTATGTCAACTTATGCATAACTCATGCACAGTACATAGTAAAAGAAAGGACCCTTTACTGTCTGCCATACTACCTTTTTACTGCCACCATTTTGCCCGAGATCCTCTTGATCTCTGCAACCTTCTCCAGTTTGGCTTTGGTCTCCTGTTCAGCACTACAACAGTCAACACGAATGATGATTTAAAGGAAGCACATGGAGGGAAATGCAGTCTTCTGGTTGGTTCAGTCATTCAAAAGATATCTTATTGTTATTATTCATAATAATCATTATACCCATAAAACAAACACTGTGAAATCACACAATATGAAAACTGTTTTGTAGCGACAGTGGACTGTAGTCTGGTACATTTTGATTGCCTCCACTGAGTTCTTGTCATTCTCCTCGAGGAACTCGTCAAACATGGCCGTGTCCTCGTCCAGAAATGTCTCCGCCTGCTGCAGCCTGTTCTCTTCCTTGGTGGCCACCTCAGCCAGCTTGTGAATCACCTCCCTCTTCACAGCCAGGGAGTACTGGGGAGAAAGGGTTAAAGGTCAGTGACCACAGGAAGGAAGGAGAGGAGAGACTTTGCGTTCAAAACAGAGAACAGGTCCAAGTAAGAACGGAGACGGAGAGTGTTTATATTGTTTTGTTGGTATAGCAATGGAAAGGCACAACAGGAAAGGTGTAACGGCTCTCCTCTTCGTCTGATGATGAGGAATAGGAATCATCGGACCAACACGCAGCGTGGTAAGAGTTCATAGTAAATTTAATTAAATAAACTGAACACTGAATGACCAAAAAACAACAACGAGAGTGAATGACACGAAACAGTCCTGTAAGGTGAAAAAATACAAAACAGGAAACAAACACCCACGAAATACAGGTGGAAAAAGGCTACCTAAGTATGATTCTCAATCAGAGACAACTAACGACACCTGCCTCTGATTAAGAACCATACCAGGCTAAACGCAAAAACACAACATATAAAACGGAACATAGACAACCAACTGACCCACCCAACTTACGCCCTGACCATACTAAAACAAAGACATAACAAAGGAACTAAGGTCAGAACGTGACAAAAGGTCACATTTGAAGAGATGATTTGCGTCTTCTCCATGCTGTGATATGCTAATACTGTACATGTAATAAGTTAAAGAGCTGCCTCTCCCTTGAGGCAAACAGACTCCTCAGTGAAGGAACTGACTGGAGTTTTGTACAGTCTGGAGAGTGAGTAATCTCAGGAAATGTAAATGTCTGCGGCTCTGGGACTTAAGAGGGTGAAATGTGATGCCAGGGGACCTATTAGACATGCAGCTTGAGACCTGGGGATTGATGCCTTTCAAGTAAGCTATTGCCTCAAAGTGTTTTCATGTTCATGTAGCTATTTACTTTCTCTGAAATGGTTAGGACTGGACAACAACAAGCATATCCTGATGTAATTGTGCCCTTTTTCCTTATTTTGTTTTTTTACATCTTTTTATGAGGCTGTGGAAAGAATTAAGGGACGAAAATGTGTGTTTTTAAAGGAACAATGCAGGTTTTGTCAGAGCTTGGGTAATAGGTCAGACAAGCTTAGCTCAGGGAAACTTTGGGCAAATATAAACGGAGCCTTCAAGCAAAAAGGGGACGCACACGAAGCTGAACCAAGCCATGCGCTGTGTTACCAATAACAGCAATCGCGCCTTTCTGTTTTTCCACTTACCTCATCTCTGAACTGATTTACGTATAAAACAGCTTTTGTTGTTGTTATTAACTCTGAAGCTAAGAAGCCTGGTTTGAATGATTAGAAAATATATACTCCAATGGTGAAAACAACAATGCCGTGTTAACTTCTGGAAGTGCATTGATATGTCTTTTGGGTTTTGTGAGTGTGAGACAGTAATCATTCATAACTGGACAGTGGTTGGTTTGGTGTACTTAGCATTATGTAATTTCTTACCTCAATAAGAAACATCTCTCTCTTCTTAGTGATGTACTCACTAATATTCTCCCTGTCATTGGAGTCTGATGAGGGAACAAACTCTCATTGATTACTGCCTGTCCTTTCAGCAAACTTTTATGCTAACTCAAATACTTTAACACTAACGCAAATACTTTAATTAATGCTAACACAAATACTTTAATGCTAACTCAAATACTTTAACACTAACGCAAATACTTTAATGCTAACACAAATACTTTAACGCTAACTCAAATACTTTAACGCTAACTCAAATACTTTAATGCTAACTCAAATACTTTAATGCTAACTCAAATACTTTAATGCTAACTCAAATACTTTAATGCTAACTCAAATACTTTAATGCTAACTCAAATACTTTAATGCTAACTCAAATACTTTAATGCTTACTCAAATACTTTAATGCTAACTCAAGATTGAATACATATGAAATCCCTTTTACTTTAGATACAGGACCGTCTTTGTTCTCTTCTCTAAATGTTTAGGATTAGAATTAGGAGAGCAGGTCCACTATGAGAGGACACGTTTTCTCTGGAGCATCATCACTACAGTAACACAAAACACTTTTTGTCTTGGAAAATAGCAATAGCTAAGTAATCCTGATGAGTGAGGAAACGTATCAATTAAAGAGAAATTTGCAGAAAGGCAGAATGGAAGTGGAGAAAGTCAGAGTTGCACATCCATTATGATATTCTGAGAGAGCAACTTGGCATATATAAGGCAATTAGAAATGCCAGGCGGGCTTAGTTAAAGTGGTAAATGATCTTAGAGCCAACACAGATGCCAAACAGCTCTCTGTCCTTGTACTCTTGGATTTAAGTGCTGCATTCGACACTGTTAATCATGATGTCCTTCTGAAAAGACTGGAGAGGTGGGTGTGCCTCTCTGCTCGAGTTCTAAATTGGTTTAGGACCTATTTAACCTGTCAAGAGTTTTTTGTCAACCTTGCTGAACACAATTCAGAGAAAATATATATCACATGTGGCGTTCCACAAGGTTCGATTTTGGGTCCGGTACTGGTCAGTTTATACTGTATATGTTAGCCCTTGGCAGCGTTATCAGAAAGCACAGCATTGATTTTCATTGTTACGCAGACTATACACAACTTTACATTTGTGTCACCAGAGGATTTTAGTTCCACAGATAAATTGTATTATAAACTGTATTAGTGATTTAAATACTTGGATGGCTCACAACTTCCTCCAGCTAAATCAAGACAAGACCAGGGTATTTATTGTTGGAGCCAAAGCACAGTGAGAGAATTTGGCTTCACATTTTACTTCACTGGCAATAAAGATAAAACACCAGGTAAAAAACCTAAGTGTCATTTTAGATTCTGAACTCAATTTTGAAAACACACATTAGGAATGTGACCAAAATAGCTTTTTACCACCTGATAAACATTGCAAATGTGTGTCCATTTTTCTCTCAGGTTGATATAGAGAGACTCATCCATGCTTTTATTACAAGCAGGCTTGACTACTGTAATGGTCTCATGTCTGGTCTACTCAAGAAAGCCATTGGTCAACTGCAAAACATACAGAATGCTGCAGCACAGGTACTGACCAAGACCAGATGGAGAGCACACATTAAACCAGTTTTAAGATCTCTGCACTGGCTGCCAGTGAGTTTTAGAATTAGTTTTAAGATTCTTCTTTTGGTTTTTAAATCAATCCATGATTGTGCACCCCAAAGCATGTCAGACATGCTTTTGAGTTATGTACCTAGTAGGTTCCTCGGGTCCTCTGGCAATGGCCTTTTTAACTATCCCAAAGCCTTGGACCAAGACACATGAAGAGACCGCCTTTAGTTATTATGCCCTCAGCCTCTGGAATAGCCTGCCAGAGAACACGAGGGGGGCCAAAACTATGGTCATATTTAAAAGAGATCTTGAAACAAACCTTTTTAGGTTTGCTTTTCCTTAGGGTGCTTCTTAATCTCTCTGTTTTTATTGTTATTCTTTTGTTTTTTTATCCTCTTCTGTTTGCTGTGTAGTAAATATCTCTGTTTTTATCTTCATTGTTTTTTTGTGTTCTTTTTCCTGTGAAACACATTGCGTTGCGTTCTGAAACGTCCTGTATAAATAAAGCTTGATTTGATTTGATGATTTGATTTGGTCTTGGAAAACAACAGAGCATACATAATTTCATTATGCGTCAATAGTCAGATTCAGTAACTTGTCAAGTTATCAACTTATCCTCAATGTCTCTGGGGATAATCCTAGCTTCCACTTAGTCATGCACTGATGTCAATTGGAGAATAAGTGAAGATTTGACTTCAGTGGAAGTTAGGATTCACCCCCCTGAGACTACAGTAAAATGACTCAGAAGCATCATAATATACTGGTCATCAGAGCCATGTATTCAAGAGTTAGGATTTTGAGGTCTCTGCATTATGATGCATTTATATTAGCTACATTCCATGACAGCCATGTTAGCTCCCCATGGGCAATATTGACCTATAGCAGTTCACAGAATCTTATAAATGTCAAACAATGCTATGTACAAGATTCCAAATACTGATAATGAATGGAGGAATTAAGGGAAATGCTCAAAGGTGCTAACATGGCCTCTGTTCTAAAAGTTGTCCAAACTCTCTAAATAAATGGCTCTGGTGGTCATGAAAGGCCTGACGGGCACTTACTCAGGATGGCAGCTTTCCTCCATGCCGGATCATCCCTGAGGGTGGACACAGCCTTGCTGCAGGAGGTGGAGTACACCTCATTCTGCCCCTGCCTCAGCTCCTGCCTCAGGTTAGCCTGCTTGGCCTGTATCCTCCCAGCATAGGTGGACTTCTCATGGACCTTCAGCGTCTTCTGTCGCTGGCGCTCCTATGGTTCATCACACAAATGAGCATGGTCAAGATGGCATGTTGAAAGATGGCACTGAGGATCAGAGTTTGATCAAATATTATGGTCAGGTACACAGTCACAGTGGAAAAGGATCACGAATGCAATGAAACCCTGATAGAGTCAAACAGAGAATGTTCAAACACTACAGACGACACAACATGACTTCTTCACCAGCTTCCTTTGTTCATTTTCCTTGTTTCTCAGGAGGAAGATGTTGTCTGCCGGGAGTTTGAAGGGATTCATCCTCGCTGTCCTCACTTCTCTCTGTCTCTCTGCATAAACATTTCCATACTTTACACAACCGTACTGAACACTGGTTGTTGAAAGGTAAATACCAGAGAGCTGTATCTCCATATATCTCTAGTTGTCTATAGACACTAATGCACCAGGATGTCAGGTCACCTGAGACTGGAGGCTTGGTGTCACTGCAGGAGATGAGAGGACCTGCTAATCTGAAGGCTGTTTGTTTCTCTATAGATAGTGTGGGTTAGAGTGGGGGTTAGAAACAAAAATAATTGTATCTGTCACATGCGCCGATTATAATTGGTGTAGACTTTACAGTGAAATTCTTGTTAAAATAAAATAGTAACATGAGGAATTCAATAAAATACACAAGAATGGAGCTATATACAGGGAGTACCAGTACCAGATCAATGTGGAGCTATACACAGGGAGTACCAGTACCAGATCAATGTGGAGCTATATACAGGGAGTACCAGTACCAGATCAATGTGGAGCTATATACAGGGAGTACCAGTGCCAGATCAATGTGGAGCTATATACAGGGAGTACCAGTACCAGATCAATGTGGAGCTATATACAGGGAGTACCAGTACCAGATCAATGTGGAGCTATATACAGGGAGTACCAGTACCAGATCAATGTGGAGCTATATACAGGGAGTACCAGTACCAGATCAATGTGGAGCTATACACAGGGAGTACCAGATCAACGTGGAGCTATATACAGGGAGTACCAGATCAATGTGGAGCTATATACAGGGAGTACCAGATCAAGGTGGAGCTATATACAGGGAGTACCAGTACCAGATCAATGTGGAGCTATACACAGGGAGTACCAGTACCAGATCAATGTGGAGCTATACACAGGGAGTACCAGTACCAGATCAATGTGGAGCTATACACAGGGAGTACCAGTACCAGATCAATGTGGAGCTATATACAGGGAGTACCAGTACCAGATCAATGTGGAGCTATATACAGGGAGTACCAGTACCAGATCAATGTGGAGCTATATACAGGGAGTACCAGTACCAGATCAATGTGGAGCTATATACAGGGAGTACCAGTACAAGATCAATGTGGAGCTATATACAGGGAGTACCAGTACCAGATCAATGTGGAGCTATATACAGGGAGTACCAGTACCAGATCAATGTGGAGCTATATACAGGGAGTACCAGTACCAGATCAATGTGGAGCTATATACAGGGAGTACCAGTACCAGATCAATGTGGAGCTATATACAGGGAGTACCAGTACCAGATCAATGTGGAGCTATATACAGGGAGTACCAGTACCAGATCAATGTGGAGCTATATACAGGAGTACCAGTACCAGATCAATGTGGAGCTATATACAGGAGTACCAGTACCAGATCAATGTGGAGCTATACACAGGGAGTACCAGATCAACGTGGAGCTATATACAGGGAGTACCAGATCAATGTGGAGCTATATACAGGGAGTACCAGATCAAGGTGGAGCTATATACAGGGAGTACCAGTACCAGATCAATGTGGAGCTATATACAGGGAGTACCAGTACCAGATCAATGTGGAGCTATATACAGGGAGTACCAGTACCAGATCAATGTGGAGCTATATACAGGGAGTACCAGTACCGGATCAATGTGGAGCTATATACAGGGAGTAACTGTACCAGATCAATGTGCAGAGGTACCAGGTGTTTGAGTTAGATACGTACATGAAGGCAGGGTAAAATGACTAGGCATCGGGAGAGATCATAATAAGGTATTTAAGGTAGATATGTACATGAAGGCAGGGTAAAGTGACTAGGCATCAGGATAGATCATAATAAAGTATTTGAGGTAGATATGTACATGAAGGCAGAGTAAAGTGACTAGGCATCAAGATAGATCATAATAAGAAGACAAATAAAGAGTAGCAGCATGTAATGAGTCTACAAGTGTGTGTGAGTGTCTGTAAGTGAGGTTTTGGTTGATCAATAGCAGCATAGGGAATAGTGTAATTTCAGTGTTACAAAGTAGCTTACCATTGTGCCTACCTGTTTGTGCAAACTGAAATGTAAACCATAACAAAGCTGCCACCCTCTACTGTTTGGGTAAAAAGCTCAGGGATGGGGCTGGAGAAATGTAGTTCATAGAGATCCATGAGATCAAACTGATGGTTTTAACCATGTTTTGAAGGTAGGCCTACCATACACAGTGTGTGTTTACAATTACATTGTTTACAAACATTGGAGTAAAACAAACTTATATTTTCGGTTCTAATGGGGTAAGACAATTGAACTGCACCATCTAGACCTCTCTTCACCCTAGAATTATATTATATTGTATTCTACAGTCATCGCGCATATTGCCTACTGCAGTGACACTGAGCGTCAGACCCAGTATACGGCTTTCTCACTTACTATAAATTGCTGGGGGTCTGTCTTCGATGCTGTCCGGGGACTCAGCTCCCGCGGTATCCTTCACAGACATCTCTTCTTGAGCATCCATTAAGAAAAATAAATTACATTGGCCAGTATGGATCCTAATCGTTCGAGTCCAATTATGCAAATATTCTACTGCTAGGCTGTCATCCTATGTTGCACAGCCTCAATTGTGGCCTTTTTCTTTAAATAGGCTAATGATTCATTTAAAATGATAGCCTACCTTACTTTGTGAAGTTGTTGTTATAGCTATGCTCCTATAAACAATAATATATTTTTTTTTTAAGTACACTATTTAGTAAATGTCTTCATAGACTAAGGCTATCTGTAGGGTATTGATTATGACGCATCTCACCGGCGACTTGCAATATATGTAAACATTTTGATTATGGATTTGGCAATCGCCGTGACATGGCTGGAGCGTCACAATTGATCAAGATGTAGAGCTACGTGAGCTAACCCGACATCAACAGATCCGATAGATGGCAGTGAACCTGTCTGGCATAGGCCGTTTACAATGAATAAATTGGATGTTGGCTACCTATTGAATGAGAATTGGGCCTAAAATCAAATGCTATCAAATGCTATTTGTCACATGCGCCGAATACAACAGACCTTACAGTGAAATGCTTAGTTTACAGTGAAATGTTTACAAAGCAATAAAAAATATATACAATTTACTACATATAATATTGAGGTAAAACTGTTCGCAACAACAGGATAGGATTAGCCCTAGGTGTAGGGCTACAGTGGAGAAGGAATTATGAAAATTGAGCATTCAAGAATGCAGTCGCACTTTATCGAACGTTAGGCTATAGTTCAATACATAATAGTAGTCAATAATGGTTTATTTTTCCCATGATAATGTATTTGAATATTCACTCAAGCCCTCCCTGGTATGAAATATTTACCCCAGTTTTGTGTTTGCCCACAACATCGAATTCTAGTGTTGCCTTCCTCGTTTCAAATGGCAATTCTAGAACGTTCTGCATTCTTGAATGCTCAATTTTCATAATTACTTCTCCACTGTAGCCCTATGCCTAGGGCTAATCCTATCCTGCTGTTGCAAATACCTCAATATTATATGTAGTAAATATTACCGTTTTTTTTTATCGCTTATTTTCACAAGTAGGTCTACTGTATGTGGTACATTTTCACAACTCTTAGTACAGCACTCCAAACTGGTCACACTTGTTATGAAGCCAGTCTTTCATTCAAAATCTGTCATTTTGCATTCATTTGGATTGTATAAACATCTCTCACCACACAACCATTGATTAAAAATATGTTTATTGCGAAATGTAATGAGAACATTGGTTTAATCACCAAAACACAACATAATGATATATTTTCAATTTAGTCGTTTTAACTACCAGTTAATCCAATAGCAAACATTGCAAGGTACTTGTTTCAAATCACTCTTAGAAGTGAATAATACAATAATTAAAAAAATATATTATAATTTAAAAAAAAGTGAATAATATCATATGCTAATATGTGACTAGACTCCTGGGGTAACTGCCTGGGGTAACATTTAAACCACAAGATGTCATCAAATTATTTTCTCCAAACTTTCCCTGGCTGCCACTGGTCTTGCTCAACAAAACATTTCACAGCTTTTGGTGATATTTCAACCAAACGAGTGTGTGGTAAATGTATATATTCCAATGAAGTTAGATCTATAATTGTTTTTAAAATATGCAAGTAGGAAAGCCTTAAGATAAATAATACAAAATATAGATACTTTTTTGAAAGTAGTAATATGTTGGATGAGTGTGTTGGGGCAACTCCCCCTCCTAGGGGGTAACTGGCCCTTTATGGTTATGAATGTGTTTCTACCTGTCATTTAGACAATGACTAGCCCAGTTTGCGCTAGTCTATGCTACCTTGTTAGCTAGCAACTTCACTAGCAGTAAATGCTAGCCAGCTAGCTAATTAGCATAAGCTGCTAGGAGTGCTAGCTAGAAACCTTACTACCAGACTTTATAGCCTTTTAGCTATTTTACACAGCATTTGTGTCATATAGCTAGATAGCTAGCTACATTATTAATAGCGAGCTTTTCAATTTCCATTTCTCCCCCTTTTTTCAGTCCCCCTGTTTCAGTGGGGACTGGATTAGGTGTGAGCAGTGCAAGAGGTGTGCTCATGAGTTGTGCTACAATTTTACTGGGGATAGCTTAATTTATGATTTACTGTATGTACAAATTAGAATCGTGCAATAGCAGAACATAAGAGAATTGCCACATCAATGTTACACTGAGTTAATTATTTAAGTTATTGTTATTAAATGTTATATTCCAATGTTATTTCATGTTATTAGTTATATTCCATTCCAATTTATATTCCAATTAATATATATTTTATATGAATTAAAAATAACAATTGAAAACCTTTTGCTCCTGAATGTTATTTTAAAGACTGCTGGGATTTGGTGGTAAAATTTCACAACTCTTAGTACAAAATTCAAAACAGATCATCAAGAAAGCTTTTTTTCCAAAACTTGATTTGTTGATTTGTTGATGTAGCTTGTCCTATTGACATGTCCCAAATACCTGCTAATAATAGTAGCCTAGATGTGTTATATGGCATTTGGCAAGCAGCAACAACCAAACAAGTTCCCTCCCTTAAAGACAAAAACATAATGATCTCAGTTTTCTCAAGTAAGGTCACTGCTGGTCACAACTGTTGATTTTCTCTAGCAGTTCACCATAGCAACTAAAGCTTGTTTACTCACAGGTCTGTTCTTTCCAGTTTTTTTGGAGCTGTGTTTTGCAGCTTGATCCTTGAACATGTGTCTAAAATCTAAATCACAAACATTTCCCCGTACCATGTTCTTTTCCTGGGTGCTCAACTGAGGGGAAAACACGGTTGACGTCCACAACATTGGAATCATGCCCTTTAGATGGTGAGGATCTTAGAATGTTCTTCTAGGTTCAAACAATGAAAAGGGGGGAAGTGAAAACAACCCGCCAGACTGTGAGGTTGGAGCTTAGTCCAGGGATGGACTCCAGAGGATATTTTTTTTACCTTTATTTAACTAGGCATGTCAGTTAAGAACAAATTCTTATTTACAATGATGGCCTACCCCGGATTCGAACCAGGGACAGCACTCTGTTTCTCTCTCTCTCTCTCTCTCTCTCTCTCTCTCTCTCTCTCTCTCTCTCTCTCTCTCTCTCTCTCTCTCTCTCTCTCTCTCTCTCTCTCTCTCTCTCTCTCTCTCTCTCTCTCTCTCTGCTCTCTCTCTCTCTCTCTCTGCTCTCTCTCTCTCTCTCTCTCTCTCTCTGCTCTCTCTCTCTCTCTCTCTCTCTCTCTCTCTCACACTCCCTCCCTCCCGATCTCTCCTGACCTATGGACAGGGTTCTGTTCCAGAGACTTGAGAAACACTCCAGAGTCCAATTCTCCTCTCCCCGAGTGTCTCCCTCACACTTCCAGGAAAACCCCACGTGTGTGTGTGTAAATTGATTTGACTTTATTTCAAATGCCTTTTATACTGTACACACATTTCAATGTCCATTCATTAAGTAAATGCATTCATCCATTCAATTACAATAACACATTTTCACAAATCCAATCGTGTAAAAGTGAACACAGGGTCGGTGAAAAGATATATCCCCCACCAACATGTGTGGAAGTAGGCAAAAGGCGAGGGCCTAATCCACTGAAGAGGATGAGACAGTCCGATGTAACAAAAGCCCACTAAGCTGTCTAATAAGTGTATTAGACTGAGGGGGCAGAGAGGAGAACCAGGATGGGCTGTGTTGTGTTTATATGTGCATTAGACAGATGGGTGCAGAGAGGAGAACCAGGATGGGCTGTGTTGTGTTTATATGTGCATTAGACAGAGGGGGCAGAGAGGAGAACCAGGATGGGCTGTGTTGTGTTTAGATGTGCATTAGACAGAGGGGGCAGAGAGGAGAGCCAGGATGGGCTGTGTTGTGTTTATATGTGCATTAGACAGAGGGGGCAGAGAGGAGAACCAGGATGGGCTGTGTTGTGTTTATATGTACATTAGACAGAGGGGGCAGAGAGGAGAGCCAGGATGGGCTGTGTTGTGTTTATATGTGCATTAGACAGAGGGGGCAGAGAGGAGAGCCAGGATGGGCTGTGTTGTGTTTATATGTACATTAGACAGAGGGGGCAGAGAGGAGAGCCAGGATGGGCTGTGTTGTGTTTATATGTGCATTAGACAGAGGGGGCAGAGAGGAGAACCAGGATGGGCTGTGTTGTGTTTATATGTGCATTAGACAGAGGGGGCAGAGAGGAGAGCCAGGATGGGCTGTGTTGTGTTTATATGTGCATTAGACAGAGGGGGCAGAGAGGAGAGCCAGGATGGGCTGTGTTGTGTTTATATGTGCATTAGACAGAGGGGGCAGAGAGGAGAACCAGGATGGGCTGTGTTTATATGTGCATTAGACAGAGGGGGCAGAGAGGAGAGCCAGGATGGGCTGTGTTGTGTTTATATGTGCATTAGACAGAGGGGGCAGAGAGGAGAGCCAGGATGGGCTGTGTTGTGTTTATATGTGCATTAGACAGAGGGGGCAGAGAGGAGAACCAGGATGGGCTGTGTTTATATGTGCATTAGACAGAGGGGGCAGAGAGGAGAGCCAGGATGGGCTGTGTTGTGTTTATATGTGCATTAGACAGAGGGGGCAGAGAGGAGAACCAGGATGGGCTGTGTTGTGTTTATATGTGCATTAGACAGATGGGGGCAGAGAGGAGAACCAGGATGGGCTGTGTTGTGTTTAGATGTGCATTAGACAGAGGGGGGCAGAGAGGAGAGCCAGGATGGGCTGTGTTGTGTTTAGATGTGCATTAGACAGATGGGGGCAGAGAGGAGAGCCAGGATGGGCTGTGTTGTGTTTATATGTGCGTTAGAGAGAACGTTGCATAATTCTCAAGGGCTCTCGGTCTCCCTAGAGATGTTTTGGTACTACATTTGACACTGCTTTGTTGGTAGTGAGACCTCTTGACAGCAATCCGTCCTAGAGCTGGAGTGTCTGTTCCAGGGTGAAATCAAGTGTCCTGCTACCCCTAACTGTCCTCTAGTTCCTAGAAAAATTCCTCCTGTGCCTTAATTTAGCAGCTTAGAGACCAACACCTCAGCCTGGCCTGGCAACAACAGGCGAAAGCTTCCCTCGGCCTGGCCTGGCAACAACAGGCGAAAGCTTCCCTCAGCCTGGCCTGGCAACAACAGGCGAAAGCTTCCCTCAGCCTGGCCTGGCAACAACAGGCAAAAGCTTCCCTCAGCCTGGCCTGGCATCAACAGGCTAAAGCCTGTATAGACAGGCCTCTGCGGAGTGTAACCTGCCTCATACGCTTCCTTTAGTGTTATACCTTTGGACTGAGCTTTAGGCTGTCTCTGAGTAGTCAGGGAGCACTTTAAAAGGTACTAATGACCCATGACCATATCTGCTAGATTACATTGATTTTATGGAGCACAAACATTTTAGACACAAACACACATGTCATATTCTAATATAAAATGTTATACTATAATTAAATCAATTTCTATGAATGTGGCATTCACTATGATTGCATCAAAGTTACCCTGTCTCCATTGCATTTTAGCTACAGGAGGATGAGAGGGAATTTATGTAATTGCAGTGTCTGTCTGTCTGTCTGTCTGTCTTTAGTGAGTCCATAAACGACAAAACATCGAGTCCAGCCTCCAAATGTTGTCAGCCAATACAAAGCGCAGAGCAGACGAGCCTTCATAACCCAACCCCTAATTACTTATAAACTACACAGCACCAATCATGTGACGGTATTGTACTGCTACTACTACTACTACTACTACTACGGTAGGTCGTAGCACCCGCCCTATGGATTGGCATTGCGGTGAGAAGCTCGTCTCAAGGGCTAATCCACAACGCTATTGACTATTGACATCATCTCACCAACGGATCATTTTTCACTTACTTCAGGTGAAAGGACTAACATTCTCTCGATACATAAAGGTTGGTGCATAAACTATACCGTGTAAAGTGTTTCACAACGGAAGCGACGGCAGAAAAGAATTGGTGCGTGCGCCCAGTTGCGCGCTCCCTCCGGCAGCACACTGCACAATAACATGTTTACGTCGATTGGACGCATGGTGCGACATGCTTTCTGCATACAGCGCAAACAGTTGGGGGAAAACTGCTACAATAAATAGGCTGATGACGATATATTCTCATATAATTCTAATAATAATTAGAATTCTCATATTATGTATAGCATAGGCACGTATTTTCACAGTGGATATGCACACCAAAGGGGCACTGTTTTGGATATATTTTAGTTGCATAAATTATTGGATGAAACTAAAAACCGTGTTCACAGAGAGGGAAATGAGAGAGACCGTTACATGTTATCAATGTGATTACAATGTAAATCTCTTTGAAATTGCCTACACCGTAGTTGTCGATTTGTTAACATTTTATCTGCTACGTACTTTTAAATGTTTTTTTATTTCATCCACACTCTGTGTGGTATGACAGTAGTTAATGCTCCCAGCCCGATCTTCTCAAACTGTGTCTAGCATAGTGAGTCAACGCTTTTTCATGTTCAGGTTATTCTCCGTCAAATCAATGAAAACTGAGGGGGCGCACAACTAGTTTATGCATTCAAGCATCCACATGTTTTACAATGTAATACACGTACGTTTTTATAACGATATAAACCAATGGAAGATAATCAATGCCAAGAAAATCTCTTCGATTTTACAAACATTTTTTTCCTACATCTTACCAAGGAAAATCCCAAGCGAATATTACTTGGAAGATAAAATACACCATGTGAATCCTTACTTCTCATGTCCCTTAATCTTATTGAAGGAATCACATGATAATAAAATGCACTGAAATATGTGGTTAAGCCTATTACTTGAAGCCGATGACGGGTTAGGTCGACAGCAGCTGTTGCCTGCCTTGTTGCCCATAGGAATTAGTCTTACTTTTACAGTATTATTGAATGATAAATATCTAGACGAAAAACGTTGATAATTGCAGTCGGTCATCTATTTTCGACATTAGTTTATGACGGTAAATCGAAGTGAATTGGAAACGCACTCTTGAAATTCCTCCTTCACACGTGATGCCCCAGAGCTACTATACATTTTAAAGTGAAATAAAATAACGAATGGCATTCATTGGCTAGGCTACTTCTTTATCCAAAACGATTATAGGTAGTTACAATAGATTCGTGCTGACCATGAGTTACATATTGACAGTTATTCTCCTTCTCCAGAAGTTGAGTGGCAGTACTTGCATGCCCAAACTGAAGGGTTCAAGAATGCAATTTAACCCCCTGCAAGCCAAAATGGTATTTACTGTTTAAACCCTCAGGCAGGCTCGTGCTTTGGAGCAGGGGGCAGTGTTATATAACTGTTTTTATTTTGTTTTAACCTCTTGACTCGAGTTATTTTGAGTTATTTATTATCTTATAATGGAGGATAACATTACCTCTCTCTCTTACTCTCTCTCTCTTTCTCTCTCTCTTACTCTCTTTCTCTCTCTCTCTCTTACACTATTTCTCACTCTCCCCTCTCTCTTACTCTCTCTCTCACTCTCTCTCTCTCTTACTCTCTCTCCCTTTTTATCTCTTTCTCTCTCTCTTACACACTCTGCTCTCTTACCCTCTCTCTCTTACCCTCTCTCTCTTACTCTCTCTCTCTCTTACTATCTCTCCATCTCTTTCTCTCTCTCTTATTCTTTCCCTCTCTCCCTCTTTCTCCCTCTCTCTCTCTTTTGCTCTTACTCTCTCTCTTTTGCTCTTACTCTCTCTCTCTCTTGCTCTTACTCTCTCTCTCTTTTGCTCTTACTCTCCCTCTTTCTCTCTCTTACTCTCTCTCTCTTTCTCTCTCTTACTCTCTCTCTCTTTCTCTCTCTTACTCTCTCTCTCTTTCTCTCTCTTACTCTCCCTCTCTTACTCTCTCAATTCAACTCAAGGGGCTTTATTGGCATGGGAAACATATATTAACATTGCCAAAGCAAGTGAGGTAGATAATATACAAAAGTGAAATAAACAATAAAAATGAACAGTAGACACTCAGAAAAGTTTACACTCACAGAAGTTACAAAAGAATAAATACATTACAAATGTCATATTATGTGTGTGTGTGTATATATATGTATATATATATATATATATATTGTTGTAACAATGTGCAATGTACATTTCTCTCTCTCTCTCATTTCTCTCTCTCTCTCTTGCTCTCACTCTCTCTCTTACTCTCTCTCCCTCTCTTATTCTCTTTCCCTCTCATACTCTCTTTCATTATTTTCTCTATTGCCATGCCATTTCTTGCAAACATGTTTGACATCTATTTCTGTTTTCTAGGGAGAAGAGGAGAAACTGAGTCATACACTCATAACTTCTAGCAATCAAGTGGAGCTAGCAGAGCTGTGACTGGCTCAGGTGATTGGCTCAGGTCAGGAATGGTGGATAACTTGCCGGTAGGAGAGGAGACCTTCCTGTATTACGCCAGCTTTCCCTCAGAACATCACGAATCGGACATGGTGATAGACACAGGTGTCTACCAGGCGGTGCCCTCTCCGTTTTCAGAGGACGACCTGAGTGACTCGTCCAGCCCTTGCTCCTGCTCCAGCCCTGAGTCCCAGGTGCTGGGTTCCAGCTACGGCAGCAGCAGCTCCAGTGGAGAGAGCCAGGATGGCCTCCTCGACTTCCTGCTCTCCCAGGCCACCCTTGGAAGTGGAGTTACTCCCACTCTATCTCCCTCAGTACCACCCATCCTCCCCAGGGGTCTAGCATGGGAGTCGAAGACGGACCGCCTGTTTCAGCCAACCAAAGAGGAGTGCTTTGAGTTCCCTGTGTTCCCAGTGGACCTGGAGGATCATGTGGGGCTGCTGTTTCAGCCCACCCTGGAGGAGATAGAGGAGTTCCTGGAGGAGAATATGGAGGTGGTAACGTCGAAGAAGGAGGCTAGTGAGCGAGGGATGTTGGATGTAGACAGTCAGGTGGCAGGGTTAGAACCTGGGCTAGAGCAGTCAGTGCCTGTTGCCAGGGCTACTGTCCCCACCACAGTGACCAAATACACAGCAACATCCACAATAACACATTCCAACGGTTGTAGTGGGATTAAACAGGAGGAACCTGCTGAAACACCAGCCTCAGGGGAGGGGTCTGGCTTGACGCCTGTCATCTTGCAGATTCAACCAATCCAGATTAAGCAAGAGCCCAGCCCAGGTGTGATACCAACACCAGTACCACCGCAGTCCACCCTGCCCTCCTCAGACATAAAAATCGCCCAGCTCCTGGTCAACATCCAGGGCCAGACGTTTGCCCTGGTGCCCCAGCTGGTGTCTCCAGCTAATCTCAATGGTACGTCTTCCAAATTTGTGCGCATCGCGCCCGTACCCATCGCCGCCAAGCCCCTGGGTCTCAGGGAGGGTGGGCTTGCAGGTGGCCAGGCTGCAGGAATCCTGGTGGGAGGACAGAAGTTCCAGAAGAGCTCGGTTACGGACCTTATAAAAATGCATAAGTGCACTTTCCCTGGCTGTGCCAAGATGTACACCAAGAGCAGCCACCTGAAGGCCCACCTGAGGAGGCACACGGGGGAAAAGCCCTTCGCCTGCACCTGGCCTGGCTGTGGATGGAGGTGAGTAGGTTCAAGACACTGTGTAGGTCGTGTTAGAGCCAGACTTCACGGGTGGAGCTCATAGGTCTACTAAATGTGTGGTTATTCATGTGACTACATACACGGCAGTGACAGTCAGTGAGTGCAACAGGGGATGTTTAGCTGTGATGGTCCAACAATGTATGACAATTTAGCGATACCAGTCCATGTTTTAGTTGGAGAAGCCACAGAGTATACAACTATCTCTGTTGACTGTGGTTGGATTATCTGAGATGCGTTGATTCCTTCCAGAGGTTAACAGGGTTATCAACGTCCTTCGCTGGCTGATATTATCACAGAGAGATCCAAAGCCATTCAAAGCCAATCCCACCAGCTGCTCTGCAAAACACAGATATTAATTTTATGAGAAAAATATAATTAATTTTCCAAGTTGTGCGTCAGCTCAATTAGACGTGATGGAGAACTAAAATGATTTGTGTCCCTCATAATGAATGCTCTCCTCCCCTCTCATGCTCTCTCATTGGCTCCATATCTCTGTGTTTTCTTCTATTGCAGAGTTTGAGATTAGATAAGGCCTTTGAAGTGTGGGCAGACTTTGCCCCCTCTAGCTGCCTCTCTGTTTGCTCTCCATCTGTACTCAGTTACACTCTTGCAGAATCAAGTTCAAAGTTTTGGTAGCAGCACTAACTTTATGGCATAATGAATGACTTTACGGCATACTAATTTGATTATTATCCATGATATATTAGTGTGCCAAAGGAGTTTGTTTCTCTGTTTCCACTTACTCAGCAAGCATAAAGCATAGATTTGTCCCATATTATTCACTCCCCATCTCCCTGACTTCTCCATCCAATGGTGTTGCACAACTAAACATAAAAAGCTCAGTGTGCCCGTGGGAACAGCTGGTGAGAAGGTCTCGAATACGATAAGATTGGCAGTGCTCAGCAGTCCTGTGGTCTTATCACAGTGACCTGGGTTAGCCCCAACACATGACTGCCCCGGGCATGTGGTATCCCCCCTCGCCATCCCACAGGGCACAGTGTGGCCTTCAGAAACTGCTCTCTGTCTGAGGGACCCTCACTCCTCCTCCCTCCTCTGCCTCCACCTCCTCCTTTCATCCTTGTCAGGAAATGGAAGTGAGCTTGGGAAATATGCACCTCCAGCCATCTGTCATTTGAGTGCCTTGTGTTGTAACAAAATAAAGTGTTTTTGACATTCCTCTGATTCTCATAATGCCCATAAAAACCAAATGACACATGTACTGTACAGCTGGCATTCGTCTGGCATCTCCATTCTCCTCACACATGTAATGCATACCTACATGTACACAATACATACACAATGCATACCCACATCACATGCATGCATACAGGCAAGTGTAGGTAGACACAAACACATTCAAACTGGGTAAGGACTTAAATGTAAACATTGATATGGGGTTTCTAGTGGACTGTAGATTTGAACACAAGCAGTTTATTGTGAAAACACCATGATGTTCTGAAATAAGGGTATGTCTTGTTTTTGAACAAGATATAATGATATTCCTTAGTGTCCATTCTTCGAACTGGGAACTTCAAGTGCTTTATGATTGCTGCTTACTGTATTCTGTAATAGTAGCTTCATGAAAGTCCAAAGAGCTGGATCGTTGTGTGGAATTGGAAGCTCTTATGCAGTAACACTGTCGCTACCTGTTGACTGACATTAGTTACAGTAACACTGTCACTACCTGTTGACTGACATTAGTTACAGTAACACTGTCCTCCCTATTGACTGACATTAGTTACAGTAACACTGTCCTTCCCTGTTGACTGACATTAGTTACAGTAACACTGTCCTCCCTATTGACTGACATTAGTTACAGTAACACTGTCCTTCCCTGTTGACTGACATTAGTTACAGTAACACTGTCCTCCCTATTGACTGACATTAGTTACAGTAACACTGTCCTCCCTATTGACTGACATTAGTTACAGTAACACTGTCCTTCCCTATTGACTGACATTAGTTACAGTAACACATTAGTTGTCCTTCCCTATTGACTGACATTAGTTACAGTAACACTGTCCTTCCCTGTTGACTGACATTAGTTACAGTAACACTGTCCTTCCCTATTGACTGACATTAGTTACAGTAACACTGTCCTTCCCTATTGACTGACATTAGTTACAGTAACACTGTCCTTCCCTATTGACTGACATTAGTTACAGTAAGTAACTGACTGTTACAGTAACACTGTCCTTCCCTATTGACTGACATTAGTTACAGTAACACTGTCCTTCCCTATTGACTGACATTAGTTACAGTAACACTGTCCTTCCCTGTTGACTGACATTAGTTACAGTAACACTGTGACATTAGTTACAGTAACACTGTCCTTCCTATTGACTGACATTAGTTACAGTAACACTGTCCTCCCTATTGACTGACATTAGTTACAGTAACACTGTCCTTCCCTGTTGACTGACATTAGTTACAGTAACACTGTCCTCCCTATTGACTGACATTAGTTACAGTAACACTGTCCTTCCTGTTGACTGACATTAGTTACAGTAACACTGTCGCTACCTGTTGACTGACATTAGTTACAGTAACACTGTCCTTCCCTATTGACTGACATTAGTTACAGTAACAGTAACACTGTTCAGTAACACTGTCCCCCTATTGACTGACATTAGTTACAGTAACACTGTCCTTCCCTGTTGACTGACATTAGTTACAGTAACACCCTATTGACTGACATTAGTTACAGTAACACTGTCCTTCCCTATTGACTGACATTAGTTACAGTAACACTGTCTTCCCTGTTGACTGACATTAGTTACAGTAACACTGTCCTTCCCTATTGACTGACATTAGTTACAGTAACACTGTCCTTCCCTGTTGACTGACATTAGTTACAGTAACACTGTCCTCCCTATTGACTGACATTAGTTACAGTAACACTGTCCTTCCCTATTGACTGACATTAGTTACAGTAACACTGTACAGTAACATTGTCCTCCCTATTGACTGACATTAGTTACAGTAACACTGTCCTTCCCTATTGACTGACATTAGTTACAGTAACACTGTCCTCCCTGTTGACTGACATTAGTTACAGTAACACTGTCCTTCCCTATTGACTGACATTAGTTACAGTAACACTGTCCTTCCCTATTGACTGACATTAGTTACAGTAACACTGTCCTTCCCTATTGACTGACATTAGTTACAGTAACACTGTCCTAACACTGTCCTGTTGACTGACATTAGTTACAGTAACACTGTCTTACCTGTTGACTGACATTAGTTACAGTAACACTGTCGCTACCTGTTGACTGACATTAGTTACAGTAACACTGTTCTTCCCTATTGACTGACATTAGTTACAGTAACACTCTCGCTACCTGTTGACTGACATTAGTTACAGTAACACTGTCCTTCCCTTTTGACTGACATTAGTTACAGTAACACTGTCCTTCCCTGTTGACTGACATTAGTTACAGTAACACTGTCCTTCCCTATTGACTGACATTAGTTACAGTAACACTGTCCTTCCCTATTGACTGACATTAGTTACAGTAACACTGTCCTTCCCTATTGACTGACATTAGTTACAGTAACACTGTCGCTACCTGTTGACTGACATTAGTTACAGTAACACTGTCCTTCCCTGTTGACTGACATTAGTTACAGTAACACTGTCCTCCCTATTGACTGACATTAGTTACAGTAACACTGTCCTTCCTGTTGACTGACATTAGTTACAGTAACACTGTCCTTCCCTATTGACTGACATTAGTTACAGTAACACTGTCCTTCCCTGTTGACTGACATTAGTTACAATAACACTGTCCTTCCCTATTGACTGACATTAGTTACAGTAACACTGTCCTTCCCTGTTGACTGACATTAGTTACAGTAACACTGTCGCTACCTGTTGACTGACATTAGTTACAGTAACACTGTCCTTCCCTATTGACTGACATTAGTTACAGTAACACTGTCCTTCCCTGTTGACTGACATTAGTTACAGTAACACTGTCCTTCCCTATTGACTGACATTAGTTACAGTAACACTGTCCTTCCCTGTTGACTGACATTAGTTACAGTAACACTGTCCTTCCCTATTGACTGACATTAGTTACAGTAACACTGTCCTTCCCTATTGACTGACATTAGTTACAGTAACACTGTCCTTCCCTATTGACTGACATTAGTTACAGTAACACTATCCTCCCTGTTGACTGACATTAGTTACAGTAACACTGTCCTTCCCTTTTGACTGACATTAGTTACAGTAACACTGTCCTTCCCTTTTGACTGACATTAGTTACAGTAACACTGTCCTTCCCTATTGACTGACATTAGTTACAGTAACACTGTCCTTCCCTATTGACTGACATTAGTTACAGTAACACTGTCCTTCCCTATTGACTGACATTAGTTACAGTAACACTGTCCTCCCTATTGACTGACATTAGTTACAGTAACACTAGTTACAGTAACTGTCCTTCCCTATTGACTGACATTAGTTACAGTAACACTGTCCTCCCTATTGACTGACATTAGTTACAGTAACACTGTCCTTCCCTGTTGACTGACATTAGTTACAGTAACACTGTCCTTCCCTATTGACTGACATTAGTTACAGTAACACTGTCCTTCCCTATTGACTGACATTAGTTACAGTAACACTGTCCTCCCTATTGACTGACATTAGTTACAGTAACACTGTCCTTCCCTGTTGACTGACATTAGTTACAGTAACACTGTCGCTACCTGTTGACTGACATTAGTTACAGTAACACTGTCCTCCCTATTGACTGACATTAGTTACAGTAACACTTGACTGACATTAGTTACAGTTGACTGACATTAGTTACAATAACACTGTCCTCCCTATTGACTGACATTAGTTACAGTAACACTGTTCTTCCCTATTGACTGACATTAGTTACAGTAACACTGTCCTTCCCTGTTGACTGACATTAGTTACAGTAACACTGTCCTTCCCTATTGACTGACATTAGTTACAGTAACACTGTCGCTACCTGTTGACTGACATTAGTTACAGTAACACTGTCCTCCCTATTGACTGACATTAGTTACAGTAACACTGTCCTTCCCTATTGACTGACATTAGTTACAGTAACACTGTCCTCCCTATTGACTGACATTAGTTACAGTAACACTGTCCTTCCCTGTTGACTGACATTAGTTACAGTAACACTGTCCTTCCCTATTGACTGACATTAGTTACAGTAACACTGTCCCTCCCTGTTGACTGACATTAGTTACAGTAACACTGTCCTTCCCTATTGACTGACATTAGTTACAGTAACACTGTCCTTCCCTGTTGACTGACATTAGTTACAGTAACACTGTCCTTCCCTGTTGACTGACATTAGTTACAGTAACACTGTCCTTCCCTCTTCCCTTGACTGACATTAGTTACAGTAACACTGTCCTCCCTATTGACTGACATTAGTTACAGTAACACTGTCCTTCCCTGTTGACTGACATTAGTTACAGTAACACTGTCGCTACCTGTTAACTGACATTAGTTACAATAACACTGTCCTCCCTATTGACTGACATTAGTTACAGTAACACTGTCCTTCCCTATTGACTGACATTAGTTACAGTAACACTGTCGCTACCTGTTGACTGACATTAGTTACAGTAACACTGTCCTTCCCTATTGACTGACATTAGTTACAGTAACACTGTCCTTCCCTATTGACTGACATTAGTTACAGTAACACTGTCCTCCCTATTGACTGACATTAGTTACAGTAACACTGTCGCTACCTGTTGACTGACATTAGTTACAGTAACACTGTCCTTCCCTATTGACTGACATTAGTTACAGTAACACTGTCCTTCCCTGTTGACTGACATTAGTTACAGTAACACTGTCTGACTTCAGTAACCTGTTGACTGACATTAGTTACAGTAACACTGTCCTTCCCTATTGACTGACATTAGTTACAGTAACACTGTCGCTACCTGTTGACTGACATTAGTTACAGTAACACTGTCCTTCCCTATTGACTGACATTAGTTACAGTAACACTGTCCTTCCCTGTTGACTGACATTAGTTACAGTAACACTGTCCTTCCCTATTGACTGACATTAGTTACAGTAACACTGTCCTCCCATTGACTGACATTAGTTACAGTAACACTGTCGCTTCCCTGTTGACTGACATTAGTTACAATAACACTGTCCTCCCTATTGACTGACATTAGTTACAGTAACACTGTCCTTCCCTATTGACTGACATTAGTTACAGTAACACTGTCGCTACCTGTTGACTGACATTAGTTACAATAACACTGTCCTTCCCTATTGACTGACTTTAGTTACAGTAACACTGTCCTCCCTATTGACTGACATTAGTTACAGTAACACTGTCCTCCCTATTGACTGACATTAGTTACAGTAACACTATCCTCCCTATTGACTGACATTAGTTACAGTAACACTGTACTTCCCTATTGACTGACATTAGTTACAGTAACACTCTCGCTACCTGTTGACTGACATTAGTTACAGTAACACTGTCCTTCCCTTTTGACTGATATTAGTTACAGTAACACTGTCCTTCCCTGTTGATTGACATTAGTTACAGTAACACTGTCCTTCCCTATTGACTGACATTAGTTACAGTAACACTGTCCTTCCCTATTGACTGACATTAGTTACAGTAACACTGTCCTTCCCTATTGACTGACATTAGTTACAGTAACACTGTCCTTCCCTATTGACTGACATTAGTTACAGTAACACATTCGCTACCTGTTGACTGACATTAGTTACAGTAACACTGTCCTTCCCTATTGACTGACATTAGTTACAGTAACACTGTCCTCCCTATTGACTGACATTAGTTACAGTAACACTGTCCTTCCCTGTTGACTGACATTAGTTACAGTAACACTGTCCTTCCCTATTGACTGACATTAGTTACAGTAACACTGTCTTCCCTGTTGACTGACATTAGTTACAGTAACACTGTCCTTCCCTATTGACTGACATTAGTTACAGTAACACTGTCCTTCCCTATTGACTGACATTAGTTACAGTAACACTGTCCTTCTCTATTGACTGACATTAGTTACAGTAACACTGTTCTTCCCTATTGACTGACATTAGTTACAGTAACACTGTCCTTCCCTATTGACTGACATTAGTTACAGTAACACTGTCCTTCTCTATTGACTGACATTAGTTACAGTAACACTGTCCTTCCCTGTTGACTGACCTTAGTTACAGTAACACTGTCCTTCCCTATTGACTGACATTAGTTACAGTAACACTGTCGCTACCTGTTGACTGACATTAGTTACAGTAACACTGTTGCTACCTGTTGACTGACATTAGTTACAGTAACACTGTTCTTCCCTATTGACTGACATTATTTACAGTAACAGTGTCCTTCCCTGTTGACTGACATTAGTTACAGTAACACTGTCCTTCCCTGTTGACTGACATTAGTTACAGTAACACTGTCGCTACCTGTTGACTGACATTAGTTACAGTAACACTGTCGCTACCTGTTGACTGACATTAGTTACAGTAACACTGTCGCTACCTGTTGACTGACATTAGTTACAGTAACACTCTCGCTACCTGTTGACTGACATTAGTTACAGTAACACTGTCCTTCCCTTTTGACTGACATTAGTTACAGTAACACTGTCCTTCCCTATTGACTGACATTAGTTACAGTAACACTGTCCTTCCCTATTGACTGACATTAGTTACAGTAACACTGTCGCTACCTGTTGACTGACATTAGTTACAGTAACACTGTCCTTCCCTATTGACTGACATTAGTTACAGTAACACTGTCCTTCCCTATTGACTGACATTAGTTACAGTAACACTGTCGCTACCTGTTGACTGACATTAGTTACAGTAACACTGTCCTTCCCTATTGACTGACATTAGTTACAGTAACACTGTCCTTCCCTGTTGACTGACATTAGTTACAGTAACACTGTCCTTCCCTATTGACTGACATTAGTTACAGTAACACTGTCCTTCCTGTTGACTGACATTAGTTACAGTAACACTGTCTGACTACCCTGTTGACTGACATTAGTTACAGTAACACTGTCCTTCCCTATTGACTGACATTAGTTACAGTAACACTGTCCTTCCCTGTTGACTGACATTAGTTACAGTAACACTGTCCTTCCCTGTTGACTGACATTAGTTACAGTAACACTGTCCTTCCCTGTTGACTGACATTAGTTACAGTAACACTGTCCTCCCTGTTGACTGACATTAGTTACAGTAACACTGTCGCTTCCCTGTTGACTGACATTAGTTACAGTAACACTGTCCTTCCCTATTGACTGACATTAGTTACAGTAACACTGTCCTTCCCTATTGACTGACATTAGTTACAGTAACACTGTCCTTCCCTATTGACTGACATTAGTTACAGTAACACTGTCCTTCCCTATTGACTGACATTAGTTACAGTAACACTGTCCTTCCCTATTGACTGACATTAGTTACAGTAACACTGTCCTTCCCTATTGACTGACATTAGTTACAGTAACACTGTCCTCCCTATTGACTGACATTAGTTACAGTAACACTGTCGCTACCTGTTGACTGACATTAGTTACAGTAACACTGTCCTTCCCTATTGACTGACATTAGTTACAGTAACACTGTCCTACCTGTTGACTGACATTAGTTACAGTAACACTGTGCTACCTGTTGACTGACATTAGTTACAGTAACACTGTTCTTCCCTATTGACTGACATTAGTTACAGTAACAGTGTCCTTCCCTGTTGACTGACATTAGTTACAGTAACACTGTCCTTCCCTGTTGACTGACATTAGTTACAGTAACACTGTCCTTCCCTATTGACTGACATTAGTTACAGTAACACTGTCGCTACCTGTTGACTGACATTAGTTACAGTAACACTGTCCTCCCTATTGACTGACATTAGTTACATTAACACTGTCCTCCCTATTGACTGACATTAGTTACAGTAACACTGTCCTTCCCTGTTGACTGACATTAGTTACAGTAACACTGTCCTTCCCTATTGACTGACATTAGTTACAGTAACACTGTCCTTCCCTGTTGACTGACATTAGTTACAGTAACACTGTCCTTCCCTATTGACTGACATTAGTTACAGTAAACACTATTCCTCCCTATTGACTGACATTAGTTACAGTAACACTGTCCTTCCCTGTTGACTGACATTAGTTACAGTAACACTGTCCTTCCTATTGACTGACATTAGTTACAGTAACACTGTACTCCCTATTGACTGACATTAGTTACAGTAACACTGTCCTTCCCTATTGACTGACATTAGTTACAGTAACACTGTCCTTCCCTATTGACTGACATTAGTTACAGTAACACTGTCGCTACCTGTTGACTGACATTAGTTACAGTAACACTGTCCTTCCCTGTTGACTGACATTAGTTACAATAACACTGTCCTTCCCTATTGACTGACATTAGTTACAGTAACACTGTCCTTCCCTGTTGACTGACATTAGTTACAGTAACACTGTCCTTCCCTATTGAGTAAGTTACAGTCACTTCCCTGTTGACTGACATTAGTTACAGTAACACTGTCCTTCCCTATTGACTGACATTAGTTACAGTAACACTGTCCTTCCCTATTGACTGACATTAGTTACAGTAACACTGTCCTTCCCTATTGACTGACATTAGTTACAGTAACACTGTCCTTCCCTATTGACTGACATTAGTTACAGTAACACTGTCCTTCCCTATTGACTGACATTAGTTACAGTAACACTGTCCTTCCCTATTGACTGACATTAGTTACAGTAACACTGTCCTTCCCTATTGACTGACATTAGTTACAGTAACACTGTCCTTCCCTGTTGACTGACATTAGTTACAGTAACACTGTCCTTCCCTGACATTAGTTGACTGACATTAGTTACAGTAACACTGTCCTTCCCTGTTGACTGACATTAGTTACAGTAACACTGTCCTTCCCTGTTGACTGACATTAGTTACAGTAACACTGTCCTTCCCTGTTGACTGACATTAGTTACAGTAACACTGTCTCCCTATTGACTGACATTAGTTACAGTAACACTGTCCTTCCCTAGTGACTGACATTAGTTACAGTAACACTGTCCTTCCCTATTGACTGACATTAGTTACAGTAACACTGTCCTTCCCTGTTGACTGACATTAGTTACAGTAACACTGTCCTTCCCTATTGACTGACATTAGTTACAGTAACACTGTCCTTCCCTGTTGACTGACATTAGTTACAGTAACACTGTCGCTACCTGTTGACTGACATTAGTTACAGTAACACTGTCCTTCCCTGTTGACTGACATTAGTTACAATAACACTGTCCTTCCCTATTGACTGACATTAGTTACAGTAACACTGTCCTTCCCTGTTGACTGACATTAGTTACAGTAACACTGTCACTACCTGTTAACTGACATTAGTTACAGTAACACTGTCGCTACCTGTTGACTGACATTAGTTACAGTAACACTGTCGCTACCTGTTGACTGACATTAGTTACAGTAACACTGTCGCTACCTGTTGACTGACATTAGTTACAGTAACACTGTTCTTCCCTATTGACTGACATTAGTTACATTAACAGTGTCCTTCCCTGTTGACTGACATTAGTTACAGTAACACTGTCCTTCCCTATTGACTGACATTAGTTACAGAAACACTGTCGCTACCTGTTGACTGACATTAGTTACAATAACACTGTCCTTCTCTATTGACTGACATTAGTTACATTAACACTGTCCTCCCTATTGACTGACATTAGTTACATTAACACTGTCCTCCCTATTGACTGACATTAGTTACAGTAACACTGTCCTTCCCTGTTGACTGACATTAGTTACAGTAACACTGTCCTTCCCTGTTGACTGACATTAGTTACAGTAACACTGTCCTTCCCTATTGACTGACATTAGTTACAGTAACACTGTTGACTGACATTAGTTACAGTAACACTGTTCTTCCCTATTGACTGACATTAGTTACAGTAACACTGTCCTTCCCTATTGACTGACATTAGTTACAGTAACACTGTCCTTCCCTATTGACTGACATTAGTTACAGTAACACTGTCCTTCCTGTTGACTGACATTAGTTACAGTAACACTGTCCTTCCTGTTGACTGACTAACACTGTCCTTCCCTGTTGACTGACATTAGTTACAGTAACACTGTCCTTCCCTGTTGACTGACATTAGTTACAGTAACACTGTCGCTCCCTGTTGACTGACATTAGTTACAGTAACACTGTCCTTCCCTATTGACTGACATTAGTTACAGTAACACTGTCCTTCCCTGTTGACTGACATTAGTTACAGTAACACTGTTCTTCCCTATTGACTGACATTAGTTACAGTAACACTGTCTTCCCTATTGACTGACATTAGTTACAGTAACACTGTCCTTCCCTGTTGACTGACATTAGTTACAGTAACACTGTCGCTACCTGTTGACTGACATTAGTTACAGTAACACTGTTCTTCCCTATTGACTGACATTAGTTACAGTAACACTGTCCTTCCCTATTGACTGACATTAGTTACAGTAACACTGTCGCTACCTGTTGACTGACATTAGTTACAGTAACACTGTCCTTCCCTATTGACTGACATTAGTTACAGTAACACTGTCCTTCCCTATTGACTGACATTAGTTACAGTAACACTGTCGCTACCTGTTGACTGACATTAGTTACAGTAACACTGTCCTCCCTATTGACTGACATTAGTTACAGTAACACTGTCTTCCCTGTTGACTGACATTAGTTACAGTAACACTGTCCTTCCCTATTGACTGACATTAGTTACAGTAACACTGTCCTTCCCTATTGACTGACATTAGTTACAGTAACACTGTCCTTCCCTATTGACTGACATTAGTTACAGTAACACTGTCCTTCCCTATTGACTGACATTAGTTACAGTAACACTGTCCTTCCCTATTGACTGACATTAGTTACAGTAACACTGTCCTTCCCTATTGACTGACATTAGTTACAGTAACACTGTCCCTCCCTGTTGACTGACATTAGTTACAGTAACACTGTCCTTCCCTATTGACTGACATTAGTTACAGTAACACTGTCGCTACCTGTTGACTGACATTAGTTACAGTAACACTGTCGCTACCTGTTGACTGACATTAGTTACAGTAACACTGTTCTTCCCTATTGACTGACATTAGTTACAGTAACACTGTCCTTCCCTGTTGACTGACATTAGTTACAGTAACACTGTCCTTCCCTATTGACTGACATTAGTTACAGTAACACTGTCGCTACCTGTTGACTGACATTAGTTACAGTAACACTGTCCTCCCTATTGACTGACATTAGTTACAGTAACACTGTCCTTCCCTGTTGACTGACATTAGTTACAGTAACACTGTCCTTCCCTATTGACTGACATTAGTTACAGTAACACTGTCCTTCCCTATTGACTGACATTAGTTACAGTAACACTGTCGCTATTGACCTTGTTGACCTATTGACTGACATTAGTTACAGTAACACTGTCCTCCCTATTGACTGACATTAGTTACAGTAACACTGTCGCTACCTGTTGACTGACATTAGTTACAGTAACACTGTCCTTCCCTGTTGACTAGTTACAGTAACACTGTCGCTACCTGTTGACTGACATTAGTTACAGTAACACTGTCCTCCCTATTGACTGACATTAGTTACAGTAACACTGTCCTTCCCTATTGACTGACATTAGTTACAGTAACACTATCCTCCCTATTGACTGACATTAGTTACAGTAACACTGTCGCTACCTGTTGACTGACATTAGTTACAGTAACACTGTCCTTCCCTGTTGACTGACATTAGTTACAGTAACACTGTCACTACCTGTTAACTGACATTAGTTACAGTAACACTGTCGCTACCTGTTGACTGACATTAGTTACAGTAACACTGTCCTCCCTATTGACTGACATTAGTTACAGTAACACTGTCGCTACCTGTTGACTGACATTAGTTACAGTAACACTGTCCTTCCCTATTGACTGACATTAGTTACAGTAACACTGTCCTTCCCTGTTGACTGACATTAGTTACAGTAACACTGTCCTTCCCTATTGACTGACATTATTTACAGTAACACTGTCCTTCCCTATTGACTGACATTAGTTACAGTAACACTGTCCTTCCCTGTTGACTGACATTAGTTACAGTAACACTGTCGCTACCTGTTGACTGACATTAGTTACAGTAACACTGTTCCCTATTGACTGACATTAGTTACAGTAACACTGTCCTTCCCTTTTGACTGACATTAGTTACAGTAACACTGTCCTTCCCTGTTGATTGACATTAGTTACAGTAACACTGTCCTTCCCTATTGACTGACATTAGTTACAATAACACTGTCCTCCCTATTGACTGACATTAGTTACATTAACACTGTCCTCCCTATTGACTGACATTAGTTACAGTAACACTGTCCTTCCCTGTTGACTGACATTAGTTACAGTAACACTGTCGCTACCTGTTGACTGACATTAGTTACAGTAACACTGTCCTTCCCTATTGACTGACATTAGTTACAGTAACACTGTCCTTCCCTGTTGACTGACATTAGTTACAGTAACACTGTCCTTCCCTGTTGACTGACATTAGTTACAGTAACACCGTCCTTCCCTATTGACTGACATTAGTTACAGTAACACCGTCCTTCCCTATTGACTGACATTAGTTACAGTAACACTGTCCTTCCCTGTTGACTGACATTAGTTACAGTAACACTGTCGCTTCCCTATTGACTGACATTAGTTACAGTAACACTGTCGCTTCCTGTTGACTGACATTAGTTACAGTAACACTGTCCTCCCTGTTGACTGACATTAGTTACAATAACACTGTCCTCCCTATTGACTGACATTAGTTACAGTAACACTGTCCTCCCTATTGACTGACATTAGTTACAGTAACACTGTCCTTCCCTGTTGACTGACATTAATTACAGTAACACTGTCCTTCCTATTGACTGACATTAGTTACAGTAACACTGTACTCCCTATTGACTGACATTAGTTACAGTAACACTGTCCTTCCCTATTGACTGACATTAGTTACAGTAACACTGTCCTTCCCTATTGACTGACATTAGTTACAGTAACACTATCCTCCATATTGACTGACATTAGTTACAGTAACACTGTCGCTACCTGTTGACTGACATTAGTTACAGTAACACTGTCCTTCCCTGTTGACTGACATTAGTTACAATAACACTGTCCTTCCCTATTGACTGACATTAGTTACAGTAACACTGTCCTTCCCTGTTGACTGACATTAGTTACAGTAACACTGTCCTCCCTGTTGACTGACATTAGTTACAGTAACACTGTCACTACCTGTTGACTGACATTAGTTACAGTAACACTGTCCTTCCCTGTTGACTGACATTAGTTACAGTAACACTGTCCTTCCCTGTTGACTGACATTAGTTACAGTAACACTGTCCTCCCTATTGACTGACATTAGTTACAGTAACACTGTCCTTCCCTATTGACTGACATTAGTTACAGTAACACTGTCGCTACCTGTTGACTGACATTAGTTACAGTAACACTGTCCTTCCCTATTGACTGACATTAGTTACAGTAACACTGTCCTCCCTATTGACTGACATTAGTTACAGTAACACTGTCGCTACCTGTTGACTGACATTAGTTACAGTAACACTGTCCTTCCCTATTGACTGACATTAGTTACAGTAACAGTGTCTTTCCCTGTTTATTGACATTAGTTACAGTAACACTGTCCTTCCCTATTGACTGACATTAGTTACAGTAACACTGTCCTTCCCTATTGACTGACATTAGTTACAGTAACACTGTCCTTCTCTATTGACTGACATTAGTTACAGTAACACTGTTCTTCCCTATTGACTGACATTAGTTACAGTAACACTGTCCTTCCCTATTGACTGACATTAGTTACAGTAACACTGTCCTTCTCTATTGACTGACATTAGTTACAGTAACAGTGTCCGTCCCTGTTGACTGACCTTAGTTACAGTAACACTGTCCTTCCCTATTGACTGACATTAGTTACAGTAACACTGTCGCTACCTGTTGACTGACATTAGTTACAGTAACACTGTTGCTACCTGTTGACTGACATTAGTTACAGTAACACTGTTCTTCCCTATTGACTGACATTAGTTACAGTAACAGTGTCCTTCCCTGTTGACTGACATTAGTTACAGTAACACTGTCGCTACCTGTTGACTGACATTAGTTACAGTAACACTGTCGCTACCTGTTGACTGACATTAGTTACAGTAACACTGTCGCTACCTGTTGACTGACATTAGTTACAGTAACACTGTCGCTACCTGTTGACTGACATTAGTTACAGTAACACTGTCCTTCCCTGTTGACTGACATTAGTTACAGTAACACTGTCCTTCCCTTTGACTGACATTAGTTACAGTAACACTGTCCTTCCCTGTTGACTGACATTAGTTACAGTAACACTGTCCTTCCCTATTGACTGACATTAGTTACAGTAACACTGTCCTTCCCTATTGACTGACATTAGTTACAGTAACACTGTCCTTCCCTATTGACTGACATTAGTTACAGTAACACTGTCGCTACCTGTTGACTGACATTAGTTACAGTAACACTGTCCTCCCTATTGACTGACATTAGTTACAGTAACACTGTCCTCCCTGTTGACTGACATTAGTTACAGTAACACTGTCCTTCACTGTTGACTGACATTAATT
Source organism: Oncorhynchus tshawytscha (assembly GCF_018296145.1). NCBI lineage: Eukaryota > Metazoa > Chordata > Actinopteri > Salmoniformes > Salmonidae > Oncorhynchus > Oncorhynchus tshawytscha. The sequence goes on along the minus strand of NC_056444.1, from coordinate 78,025,154 downwards.
ACAGTAACACTGTCCTTCCTATTGACTGACATTAGTTACAGTAACACTGTCCTCCCTATTGACTGACATTAGTTACAGTAACACTGTCCTTCCCTATTGACTGACATTAGTTACAGTAACACTGTCCTTCCCTATTGACTGACATTAGTTACAGTAACACTGTCCTTCCCTATTGACTGACATTAGTTACAGTAACACTGTCCTCCCTATTGACTGACATTAGTTACAGTAACACTGTCGCTACCTGTTGACTGACATTAGTTACAGTAACACTGTCGCTACCTGTTGACTGACATTAGTTACAGTAACACTGTTCTTCCCTATTGACTGACATTAGTTACAGTAACAGTGTCCTTCCCTGTTGACTGACATTAGTTACAGTAACACTGTCGCTACCTGTTGACTGACATTAGTTACAGTAACACTGTCCTTCCCTATTGACTGACATTAGTTACAGTAACACTGTCCTTCCCTATTGACTGACATTAGTTACAGTAACACTGTCCTTCCCTGTTGACTGACATTAGTTACAGTAACACTGTCCTTCCCTGTTGATTGACATTAGTTACAGTAACACTGTCCTTCCCTAGTGACTGACATTAGTTACAGTAACACTGTCCTTCCCTATTGACTGACATTAGTTACAGTAACACTGTCCTTCCCTGTTGACTGACATTAGTTACAGTAACACTGTCCTTCCCTATTGACTGACATTAGTTACAGTAACACTGTCCTTCCCTGTTTACTGACATTAGTTACAGTAACACTGTCACTACCTGTTAACTGACATTAGTTACAGTAACACTGTCGCTACCTGTTGACTGACATTAGTTACAGTAACACTGTCCTTCCCTGTTGACTGACATTAGTTACAGTAACACTGTCCTGACCTGTTGACTGACATTAGTTACAGTAACACTGTCCTTCCCTATTGACTGACATTAGTTACAGTAACACTGTCCTTCCCTGTTGACTGACATTAGTTACAGTAACACTGTCCTTCCCTATTGACTGACATTAGTTACAGTAACACTGTCCTCCTGTTGACTGACATTAGTTACAGTAACACTGTCCTTCCCTATTGACTGACATTAGTTACAGTAACACTGTCCTTCCCTATTGACTGACATTAGTTACAGTAACACTGTCCTTCCCTATTGACTGACATTAGTTACAGTAACACTGTCCTTCCCTGTTGACTGACATTAGTTACAGTAACACTGTCCTTCCCTGTTGACTGACATTAGTTACAGTAACACTGTCCTTCCCTATTGACTGACATTAGTTACAGTAACACTGTCGCTACCTGTTGACTGACATTAGTTACAGTAACACTGTGACTGACTTCCCTATTGACTGACATTAGTTACAGTAACACTGTACTTCCCTATTGACTGACATTAGTTACAGTAACACTGTCCTTACCTGTTGACTGACATTAGTTACAGTAACACTGTCCTTCCCTATTGACTGACATTAGTTACAGTAACACTGTCCTTCCCTGTTGACTGACATTAGTTACAGTAACACTGTTACAGTAACACTGTCCTTCCCTATTGACTGACATTAGTTACAGTAACACTGTCCTTCCCTATTGACTGACATTAGTTACAGTAACACTGTCCTTCCCTATTGACTGACATTAGTTACAGTAACACTGTCCTTCCCTATTGACTGACATTAGTTACAGTAACACTGTCCTTCCCTATTGACTGACATTAGTTACAGTAACACTGTCCTTCCTATTGACTGACATTAGTTACAGTAACACTGTCCTTCCCTGTTGACTGACATTAGTTACAGTAACACTGTCCTTCCCTATTGACTGACATTAGTTACAGTAACACTGTTCGCTACCTGTTGACTGACATTAGTTACAGTAACACTGTGCTACCTGTTGACTGACATTAGTTACAGTAACACTGTTCTTCCCTATTGACTGACATTAGTTACAGTAACACTGTCCTTCCCTGTTGACTGACATTAGTTACAGTAACACTGTCCTTCCCTTTTGACTGACATTAGTTACAGTAACACTGTCGCTATCTGTTGACTGACATTAGTTACAATAACACTGTCCTCCCTATTGACTGACATTAGTTACAGTAACACTGTCGCTACCTGTTGACTGACATTAGTTACAGTAACACTGTCCTTCCCTATTGACTGACATTAGTTACAGTAACAGTGTCTTTCCCTGTTGATTGACATTAGTTACAGTAACACTGTCCTTCCCTATTGACTGACATTAGTTACAGTAACACTGTCCTTCCCTATTGACTGACATTAGTTACAGTAACACTGTCCTTCCCTATTGACTGACATTAGTTACAGTAACACTGTCCTTCCCTATTGACTGACATTAGTTACAGTAACACTGTCGCTACCTGTTGACTGACATTAGTTACAGTAACACTGTCCTCCCTATTGACTGACATTAGTTACAGTAACACTGTCCTTCCCTGTTGACTGACATTAGTTACAGTAACACTGTCGCTACATGTTGACTGACATTAGTTACAGTAACACTGTCCTTCCCTATTGACTGACATTAGTTACAGTAACACTGTCCTCCCTATTGACTGACATTAGTTACAGTAACACTGTCCTTCCCTATTGACTGACATTAGTTACAGTAACACTGTCCTTCCCTATTGACTGACATTAGTTACAGTAACACTGTCCTTCCCTGTTGACTGACATTAGTTACAGTAACACTGTTCTGACTACCTGTTGACTGACATTAGTTACAGTAACACTGTCCTTCCCTGTTGACTGACATTAGTTACAGTAACACTGTCCTATTTCCATTAGTTACTGTTGACTGACATTAGTTACAGTAACACTGTCGCTACCTGTTGACTGACATTAGTTACAGTAACACTGTCCTCCCTATTGACTGACATTAGTTACAGTAACACTGTCCTTCCCTGTTGACTGACATTAGTTACAGTAACACTGTCCTTCCCTTGACTGACATTAGTTACAGTAACACTGTCCTTCCCTATTGACTGACATTAGTTACAGTAACACTGTCCTTCCCTATTGACTGACATTAGTTACAGTAAACACTGACATTAGTTACAGTAACACTGTCTCCTACCTGTTGACTGACATTAGTTACAGTAACACTGTCCTCCCTATTGACTGACATTAGTTACAGTAACACTGTCCTCCCTATTGACTGACATTAGTTACAGTAACACTGTCCTTCCCTGTTGACTGACATTAGTTACAGTAACACTGACATTATTGTTGACATTAGTTACATTAACACTGTCCTCCCTATTGACTGACATTAGTTACATTAACACTGTCCTCCCTATTGACTGACATTAGTTACAGTAACACTGTCCTTCCCTGTTGACTGACATTAGTTACAGTAACACTGTCGCTACCTGTTGACTGACATTAGTTACAGTAACACTGATCTTCCCTATTGACTGACATTAGTTACAGTAACACTGTCGCTACCTGTTGACTGACATTAGTTACAGTAACACTGTCCTTCCCTATTGACTGACATTAGTTACAGTAACACTGTCCTTCCCTGTTGACTGACATTAGTTACAGTAACACTGTCCTTCCCTATTGACTGACATTAGTTACAGTAACACTGTCCTTCCCTATTGACTGACATTAGTTACAGTAACACTGTCCTTCCCTATTGACTGACATTAGTTACAGTAACACTGTCGCTACCTGTTGACTGACATTAGTTACAGTAACACTGTCCTTCCCTATTGACTGACATTAGTTACAGTAACACTGTCCTCCCTATTGACTGACATTAGTTACAGTAACACTGTCCTTCCCTGTTGACTGACATTAGTTACAGTAACACTGTCCTTCCCTGTTGACTGACATTAGTTACAGTAACACTGTCCTACCTATTGACTGACATTAGTTACAGTAACACTGTACTCCCTATTGACTGACATTAGTTACAGTAACACTGTCCTTCCCTATTGACTGACATTAGTTACAGTAACACTGTCCTTCCCTATTGACTGACATTAGTTACAGTAACACTGTCCTTCCCTGTTGACTGACATTAGTTACAGTAACACTGTCCTTCCCTATTGACTGACATTAGTTACAGTAACACTGTCCTCCCTATTGACTGACATTAGTTACAGTAACACTGTCCTTCCCTATTGACTGACATTAGTTACAGTAACACTGTCCTTCCCTGTTGACTGACATTAGTTACAGTAACACTGTCGCTACCTGTTGACTGACATTAGTTACAGTAACACTGTCCTTCACTGTTGACTGACATTAGTTAAAGTAACACTGTCATCCCTATTGACTGACATTAGTTACATTAACACTGTCCTACCTGTTGACTGACATTAGTTACAGTAACACTGTTCTTCCCTATTGACTGACATTAGTTACATTAACAGTGTCCTTCCCTGTTGACTGACATTAGTTACAGTAACACTGTCCTTCCCTATTGACTGACATTAGTTACAGAAACACTGTCGCTACCTGTTGACTGACATTAGTTACAATAACACTGTCCTTCTCTATTGACTGACATTAGTTACATTAACACTGTCCTCCCTATTGACTGACATTAGTTACAGTAACACTGTCCTTCCCTGTTGACTGACATTAGTTACAGTAACACTGTCGTTACCTGTTGACTGACATTAGTTACAGTAACACTGTTCTTCCCTATTGACTGACATTAGTTACAGTAACACTGTCGCTACCTGTTGACTGACATTAGTTACAGTAACACTGTTCTTCCCTATTGACTGACATTAGTTACAGTAACACTGTCCTTCCCTGTTGACTGACATTAGTTACAGTAACACTGTCGCTACCTGTTGACTGACATTAGTTACAGTAACACTGTCCTTCCCTATTGACTGACATTAGTATTGACTGACATTAGTTACAGTAACACTGTCCTTCCCTATTGACTGACATTAGTTACAGTAACACTGTCCTTCCCTGTTGACTGACATTAGTTACAGTAACACTGTCGCTCCCTGTTGACTGACATTAGTTACAGTAACACTGTCCTTCCCTTTTGACTGACATTAGTTACAGTAACACTGTCCTTCCCTGTTGATTGACATTAGTTACAGTAACACTGTCCTTCCCTGTTGACTGACATTAGTTACAGTAACACTGTCCTTCCCTATTGACTGACATTAGTTACAGTAACACTGTCCTTCCCTATTGACTGACATTAGTTACAGTAACACTGTCCTTCCCTATTGACTGACATTAGTTACAGTAACACTGTCGCTACCTGTTGACTGACATTAGTTACAGTAACACTGTTCTTCCCTATTGACTGACATTAGTTACAGTAACACTGTCGCTTCCTGTTGACTGACATTAGTTACAGTAACACTCTCGCTACCTGTTGACTGACATTAGTTACAGTAACACTGTCCTTCCCTTTTGACTGACATTAGTTACAGTAACACTGTCGCTATCTGTTGACTGACATTAGTTACAGTAACACTGTTCTTCCCTTTTGACTGACATTAGTTACAGTAACACTGTCCTTCCCTATTGACTGACATTAGTTACAGTAACACTGTCCTTCCCTGTTGACTGACATTAGTTACAGTAACACTGTCCTTCCCTGTTGACTGACATTAGTTACAGTAACACTGTCCTTCCCTATTGACTGACATTAGTTACAGTAACACTGTCCTTCCCTATTGACTGACATTAGTTACAGTAACACTGTCGCTACCTGTTGACTGACATTAGTTACAGTAACACTGTCCTCCCTATTGACTGACATTAGTTACAGTAACACTGTCCTTCCCTATTGACTGACATTAGTTACAGTAACACTGTCCTTCCCTATTGACTGACATTAGTTACAGTAACACTGTCGCTACCTGTTGACTGACATTAGTTACAGTAACACTGTCCTTCCCTATTGACTGACATTAGTTACAGTAACACTGTCCTTCCCTGTTGACTGACATTAGTTACAGTAACACTGTCCTTCCCTGTTGACTGACATTAGTTACAGTAACACTGTCCTTCCCTATTGACTGACATTAGTTACAGTAACACTGTCCTTCCCTGTTGACTGACATTAGTTACAGTAACACTGTCCTTCCCTATTGACTGACATTAGTTACAGTAACACTGTCCTTCCCTATTGACTGACATTAGTTACAGTAACACTGTCCTTCCCTATTGACTGACATTAGTTACAGTAACACTGTCCTTCCCTGTTGACTGACATTAGTTACAGTAACACTGTCCTTCCCTATTGACTGACATTAGTTACAGTAACACTGTCCTTCCCTATTGACTGACATTAGTTACAGTAACACTGTGACTGACATTAGTTACAGTAACACTACCTGTTGACTGACATTAGTTACAGTAACACTGTCCTTCCCTATTGACTGACATTAGTTACAGTAACAGTGTCTTCCCTGTTTATTGACATTAGTTACAGTAACACTGTCCTTCCCTATTGACTGACATTAGTTACAGTAACACTGTCCTTCCCTATTGACTGACATTAGTTACAGTAACACTGTCCTTCTCTATTGACTGACATTAGTTACAGTAACACTGTTCTTCCCTATTGACTGACATTAGTTACAGTAACACTGTCCTTCCCTATTGACTGACATTAGTTACAGTAACACTGTCCTTCTCTATTGACTGACATTAGTTACAGTAACAGTGTCCGTCCCTGTTGACTGACCTTAGTTACAGTAACACTGTCCTTCCCTATTGACTGACATTAGTTACAGTAACACTGTCGCTACCTGTTGACTGACATTAGTTACAGTAACACTGTTGCTACCTGTTGACTGACATTAGTTACAGTAACACTGTTCTTCCCTATTGACTGACATTATTTACAGTAACAGTGTCCTTCCCTGTTGACTGACATTAGTTACAGTAACACTGTCCTTCCCTATTGACTGACATTAGTTACAGTAACACTGTCGCTACCTGTTGACTGACATTAGTTACAGTAACACTGTCGCTACCTGTTGACTGACATTAGTTACAGTAACACTGTCGCTACCTGTTGACTGACATTAGTTACAGTAACACTCTCGCTACCTGTTGACTGACATTAGTTACAGTAACACTGTCCTTCCCTTTTGACTGACATTAGTTACAGTAACACTGTCCTTCCCTGTTGATTGACATTAGTTACAGTAACACTGTCCTTCCCTATTGACTGACATTAGTTACAGTAACACTGTCCTTCCCTATTGACTGACATTAGTTACAGTAACACTGTCCTTCCCTATTGACTGACATTAGTTACAGTAACACTGTCCTCCCTATTGACTGACATTAGTTACAGTAACACTGTCGCTACCTGTTGACTGACATTAGTTACAGTAACACTGTCCTTCCCTATTGACTGACATTAGTTACAGTAACACTGTCCTTCCCTGTTGACTGACATTAGTTACAGTAACACTGTTACAGTTCCCTATTGACTGACATTAGTTACAGTAACACTGTCCTTCCCTGTTGACTGACATTAGTTACAGTAACACTGTCCTTCCCTGTTGACTGACATTAGTTACAGTAACACTGTCCTCCCTATTGACTGACATTAGTTACAGTAACACTGTCCTTCCCTATTGACTGACATTAGTTACAGTAACACTGTCCTTCCCTGTTGACTGACATTAGTTACAGTAACACTGTCCTTCCCTATTGACTGACATTAGTTACAGTAACACTGTCCTTCCCTGTTGACTGACATTAGTTACAGTAACACTCTCGCTACCTGTTGACTGACATTAGTTACAGTAACACTGTCCTTCCCTTTTGACTGACATTAGTTACAGTAACACTGTCCTTCCCTTTTGACTGACATTAGTTACAGTAACACTGTCCTTCCCTATTGACTGACATTAGTTACAGTAACACTGTCCTTCCCTATTGACTGACATTAGTTACAGTAACACTGTCCTTCTCTATTGACTGACATTAGTTACAGTAACACTGTTCTTCCCTATTGACTGACATTAGTTACAGTAACACTGTCCTTCCCTATTGACTGACATTAGTTACAGTAACACTGTCCTTCCTATTGACTGACATTAGTTACAGTAACACTGTCCTTCCCTGTTGACTGACATTAGTTACAGTAACACTGTCCTTCCCTATTGACTGACATTAGTTACAGTAACACTGTCCTTCCCTGTTGACTGACATTAGTTACAGTAACACTGTGCTCCCTGTTGACTGACATTAGTTACAGTAACACTGTTCTTCCCTATTGACTGACATTAGTTACAGTAACACTGTCCTTCCCTGTTGACTGACATTAGTTACAGTAACACTGTCCTTCCCTGTTGACTGACATTAGTTACAGTAACACTGTCCTTCCCTATTGACTGACATTAGTTACAGTAACACTGTACCTGTTGACTGACATTAGCTAACACTGTCCTTCCCTGTTGACTGACATTAGTTACAGTAACACTGTCCTTCCCTATTGACTGACATTAGTTACAGTAACACTGTCCTCCCTATTGACTGACATTAGTTACAGTAACACTGTCCTTCCCTGTTGACTGACATTAGTTACAGTAACACTGTCCTTCCCTATTGACTGACATTAGTTACAGTAACACTGTCGCTACCTGTTGACTGACATTAGTTACAGTAACACTGTCCTCCCTATTGACTGACATTAGTTACAGTAACACTATCCTCCCTATTGACTGACATTAGTTACAATAACACTGTCCTTCCCTGTTGACTGACATTAGTTACAGTAACACTTCCCTCCCTATTGACTGACATTAGTTACAATAACACTGTCTTTCCCTATTGACTGACATTAGTTACATTAACACTGTCCTCCCTATTGACTGACATTAGTTACAGTAACACTGTCCTTCCCTGTTGACTGACATTAGTTACAGTAACACTGTCGCTACATGTTGACTGACATTAGTTACAGTAACACTGTCCTTCCCTATTGACTGACATTAGTTACAGTAACACTGTCCTTCCCTATTGACTGACATTAGTTACAGTAACACTGTCCTTCCCTGTTGACTGACGTTAGTTACAGTAACACTGTCCTTCCCTGTTGACTGACATTAGTTACAGTAACACCGTCCTTCCCTATTGACTGACATTAGTTACAGTAACACCGTCCTTCCCTATTGACTGACATTAGTTACAGTAACACTGTCCTTCCCTGTTGACTGACATTAGTTACAGTAACACTGTCCTTCCCTATTGACTGACATTAGTTACAGTAACACTGTCCTTCCCTATTGACTGACATTAGTTACAGTAACACTGTCCTTCCCTGTTGACTGACATTAGTTACAGTAACACTGCCTTCCCTATTGACTGACATTAGTTACAGTAACACTGTCGCTACCTGTTGACTGACATTAGTTACAGTAACACTGTCCTTCCCTATTGACTGACATTAGTTACAGTAACACTGTCCTCCCTATTGACTGACATTAGTTACAGTAACACTGTCACTACCTGTTGACTGACATTAGTTACAGTAACACTGTCCTTCCCTGTTGACTGACATTAATTACAGTAACACTGTCCTTCCTATTGACTGACATTAGTTACAGTAACACTGTACTCCCTATTGACTGACATTAGTTACAGTAACACTGTCCTTCCCTATTGACTGACATTAGTTACAGTAACACTGTCCTTCCCTATTGACTGACATTAGTTACAGTAACACTGTCCTTCCCTATTGACTGACATTAGTTACAGTAACACTATCCTCCCTATTGACTGACATTAGTTACAGTAACACTGTCCTTCCCTGTTGACTGACATTAGTTACAGTAACACTGTCCTTCCCTGTTGACTGACATTAGTTACAGTAACACTGTCGCTACCTGTTGACTGACATTAGTTACAGTAACACTGTCGCTTCCCTGTTGACTGACATTAGTTACAGTAACACTGTCGCTACCTGTTGACTGACATTAGTTACAGTAACACTGTCCTTCCCTTTTGACTGACATTAGTTACAGTAACACTGTCCTTCCCTGTTGACTGACATTAGTTACAGTAACACTGTCCTTCCCTATTGACTGACATTAGTTACAGTAACACTGTCCTTCCCTATTGACTGACATTAGTTACAGTAACACTGTCCTCCCTATTGACTGACATTAGTTACAGTAACACTGTCCTTCCCTGTTGACTGACATTAGTTACAGTAACACTGTCGCTACCTGTTGACTGACATTAGTTACAGTAACACTGTTCTTCCCTATTGACTGACATTAGTTACAGTAACACTGTCGCTACCTGTTGACTGACATTAGTTACAGTAACACTGTTCTTCCCTATTGACTGACATTAGTTACAGTAACACTGTCCTTCCCTATTGACTGACATTAGTTACAGTAACACCGTCCTTCCCTATTGACTGACATTAGTTACAGTAACACTGTCGCTACCTGTTGACTGACATTAGTTACAGTAACACTGTTCTTCCCTATTGACTGACATTAGTTACAGTAACACTGTCCTTCCCTATTGACTGACATTAGTTACAGTAACACCGTCCTTCCCTATTGACTGACATTAGTTACAGTAACACCGTCCTTCCCTATTGACTGACATTAGTTACAGTAACACTGTCCTTCCCTGTTGACTGACATTAGTTACAGTAACACTGTCGCTTCCTGTTGACTGACATTAGTTACAGTAACACTCTCGCTACCTGTTGACTGACATTAGTTACAGTAACACTGTCCTTCCCTTTTGACTGACATTAGTTACAGTAACACTGTCCTTCCCTGTTGACTGACATTAGTTACAGTAACACTGTTCTTCCCTTTTGACTGACATTAGTTACAGTAACACTGTCCTCCCTATTGACTGACATTAGTTACAGTAACACTGTCCTTCCCTGTTGACTGACATTAGTTACAGTAACACTGTCGCTACCTGTTAACTGACATTAGTTACAATAACACTGTCCTCCCTATTGACTGACATTAGTTACAGTAACACTGTCCTTCCCTATTGACTGACATTAGTTACAGTAACACTGTCGCTACCTGTTGACTGACATTAGTTACAGTAACACTGTCCTTCCCTATTGACTGACATTAGTTACAGTAACACTGTCCTCCCTATTGACTGACATTAGTTACAGTAACACTGTCACTACCTGTTGACTGACATTAGTTACAGTAACACTGTTCTTCCCTATTGACTGACATTAGTTACAGTAACAGTGTCTTTCCCTGTTTATTGACATTAGTTACAGTAACACTGTCCTTCCCTATTGACTGACATTAGTTACAGTAACACTGTCCTTCCCTATTGACTGACATTAGTTACAGTAACACTGTCCTTCTCTATTGACTGACATTAGTTACAGTAACACTGTTCTTCCCTATTGACTGACATTAGTTACAGTAACACTGTCCTTCCCTATTGACTGACATTAGTTACAGTAACACTGTCCTTCTCTATTGACTGACATTAGTTACAGTAACAGTGTCCGTCCCTGTTGACTGACCTTAGTTACAGTAACACTGTCCTTCCCTATTGACTGACATTAGTTACAGTAACACTGTCGCTACCTGTTGACTGACATTAGTTACAGTAACACTGTCGCTACCTGTTGACTGACATTAGTTACAGTAACACTGTTCTTCCCTATTGACTGACATTAGTTACAGTAACAGTGTCCTTCCCTGTTGACTGACATTAGTTACAGTAACACTGTCCTTCCCTATTGACTGACATTAGTTACAGTAACACTGTCGCTACCTGTTGACTGACATTAGTTACAGTAACACTGTCGCTACCTGTTGACTGACATTAGTTACAGTAACACTGTCGCTACCTGTTGACTGACATTAGTTACAGTAACACTGTCCTTCCCTTTTGACTGACATTAGTTACAGTAACACTGTCCTTCCCTATTGACTGACATTAGTTACAGTAACACTGTCGCTACCTGTTGACCAACATTAGTTACAGTAACACTATCCTCCCTATTGACTGACATTAGTTACAGTAACACTGTCGCTACCTGTTGACTGACATTAGTTACAGTAACACTGTCCTTCACTGTTGACTGACATTAGTTAAAGTAACACTGTCATCCCTATTGACTGACATTAGTTACATTAACACTGTCCTCCCTATTGACTGACATTAGTTACAATAACACTGTCCTTCCCTATTGACTGACATTAGTTACATTAACACTGTCCTCCCTATTGACTGACATTAGTTACAGTAACACTGTCCTTCCCTGTTGACTGACATTAGTTACAGTAACACTGTCGCTACCTGTTAACTGACATTAGTTACAGTAACACTGTCGCTACCTGTGGACTGACATTAGTTACAGTAACACTGTCGCTACCTGTTGACTGACATTAGTTACAGTAACACTGTTCTTCCCTATTGACTGACATTAGTTACAGTAACACTGTCGCTACCTGTTGACTGACATTAGTTACAGTAACACTGTCCTCCCTATTGACCGATATTAGTTACAGTAACACTGTCCTTCCCTGTTGATTGACATTAGTTACAGTAACACTGTCCTTCCCTAGTGACTGACATTAGTTACAGTAACACTGTCCTTCCCTATTGACTGACATTAGTTACAGTAACACTGTCCTTCCCTATTGACTGACATTAGTTACAGTAACACTGTCGCTACCTGTTGACTGACATTAGTTACAGTAACACTGTCCTCCCTATTGACTGACATTAGTTACAGTAACACTATCCTCCCTATTGACTGACATTAGTTACAATAACACTGTCCTTCCCTGTTGACTGACATTAGTTACAGTAACACTTCCCTCCCTATTGACTGACATTAGTTACAATAACACTGTCCTTCCCTATTGACTGACATTAGTTACATTAACACTGTCCTCCCTATTGACTGACATTAGTTACAGTAACACTGTTGACTGACATTAGTTACAGTAACACTGTCCTATGTTGACTGACATTAGTTACAGTAACACTGTCCTTCCCTATTGACTGACATTAGTTACAGTAACACTGTCCTTCCCTGTTGACTGACGTTAGTTACAGTAACACTGTCCTTCCCTGTTGACTGACATTAGTTACAGTAACACCGTCCTTCCCTATTGACTGACATTAGTTACAGTAACACCGTCCTTCCCTATTGACTGACATTAGTTACAGTAACACTGTCCTTCCCTGTTGACTGACATTAGTTACAGTAACACTGGCTTCCCTATTGACTGACATTAGTTACAGTAACACTGTCGCTACCTGTTGACTGACATTAGTTACAGTAACACTGTCCTTCCCTATTGACTGACATTAGTTACAGTAACACTATCCTCCCTATTGACTGACATTAGTTACAGTAACACTGTCGCTACCTGTTGACTGACATTAGTTACAGTAACACTGTCCTTCCCTGTTGACTGACATTAGTTACAGTAACACTGTCCTCCCTATTGACTGACATTAGTTACAGTAACACTGTCCTTCCCTGTTGACTGACATTAGTTACAGTAACACTGTCCTTCCCTAGTGACTGACATTAGTTACAGTAACACTGTCCTTCCCTATTGACTGACATTAGTTACAGTAACACTGTCCTTCCCTATTGACTGACATTAGTTACAGTAACACTGTCCTTCCCTGTTGACTGACATTAGTTACAGTAACACTGTCCTTCCCTGTTGACTGACATTAGTTACAGTAACACTGTCCTTCCCTGTTGACTGACATTAGTTACAGTAACACTGTCGCTACCTGTTAACTGACATTAGTTACAGTAACACTGTCGCTACCTGTTGACTGACATTAGTTACAGTAACACTGTCGCTACCTGTTGACTGACATTAGTTACAGTAACACTGTTCTTCCCTTTTGACTGACATTAGTTACAGTAACACTGTCCTCCCTATTGACTGACATTAGTTACAGTAACACTGTCGCTACCTGTTGACTGACATTAGTTACAGTAACACTGTCCTCCCTATTGACTGACATTAGTTACAGTAACACTGTCCTTCCCTATTGACTGACATTAGTTACAGTAACACTGTCCTTCCCTGTTGACTGACATTAGTTACAGTAACACTGTCCTTCCCTATTGACTGACATTAGTTACAGTAACACTGTCCTTCCCTGTTTACTGACATTAGTTACAGTAACACTGTCTTCCCTGTTGACTGACATTAGTTACAGTAACACTGTTCTTCCCTATTGACTGACATTAGTTACAGTAACACTGTCTTCCCTATTGACTGACATTAGTTACAGTAACACTGTCCTTCCCTATTGACTGACATTAGTTACAGTAACACTGTCCTTCCCTATTGACTGACATTAGTTACAGTAACACTGTCCTTCCCTATTGACTGACATTAGTTACAGTAACACTGTTCTTCCCTATTGACTGACATTAGTTACAGTAACACTGTCCTTCCCTATTGACTGACATTAGTTACAGTAACACTGTCCTTCCCTATTGACTGACATTAGTTACAGTAACACTGTCCTTCCCTGTTGACTGACATTAGTTACAGTAACACTGTCCTTCCCTGACATTAGTTTGACTGACATTAGTTACAGTAACACTGTCCTTACCTGTTGACTGACATTAGTTACAGTAACACTGTCCTCCCTGTTGACTGACATTAGTTACAGTAACACTGTCCTTCCCTGTTGACTGACATTAGTTACAGTAACACTGTCCTCCCTGTTGACTGACATTAGTTACAGTAACACTGTCCTTCCCTGTTGACTGACATTAGTTACAGTAACACTGTCCTTCCCTATTGACTGACATTAGTTACAGTAACACTGTCCTTCCCTATTGACTGACATTAGTTACAGTAACACTGTCCTTCCCTAGTTGACTGACATTAGTTACAGTAACACTGTCCTTCCCTATTGACTGACATTAGTTACAGTAACACTGTCCTCCCTGTTGACTGACATTAGTTACAGTAACACTGTCCTTCCCTGTTGACTGACATTAGTTACAGTAACACTGTCCTGACATTAGTTACCTCCCTATTGACTGACATTAGTTACAGTAAACACTGTGACTGACATTAGTTACAGTAACCCTGTTGACTGACATTAGTTACAGTAACACTGTCCTTCCCTGTTGACTGACATTAGTTACAGTAACACTGTCACTGTCCCCTATTGACTGACATTAGTTACAGTAACACTGTCCTTCCCTATTGACTGACATTAGTTACAGTAACACTGTCCTCCCTGTTGACTGACATTAGTTACAGTAACACTGTCCTTCCCTATTGACTGACATTAGTTACAGTAACACTGTCCTTCCCTATTGACTGACATTAGTTACAGTAACACTGTCCTTCCCTATTGACTGACATTAGTTACAGTAACACTGTCCTTCCTATTGACTGACATTAGTTACAGTAACACTGTCCTCCCTGTTGACTGACATTAGTTACAGTAACACTGTCCTCCCTATTGACTGACATTAGTTACAGTAACACTGTCCTCCCTAACACTGTCCTTAACACCTATTGACTGACATTAGTTACAGTAACACTGTCCTTCCCTATTGACTGACATTAGTTACAGTAACACTGTCCTTCCCTGTTGACTGACATTAGTTACCTGTTGACTGACATTAGTTACAGTAACACTGTCCTTCCCTATTGACTGACATTAGTTACAGTAACACTGTCCCTATTGACTGACATTAGTTACAGTAACACTGTCCTTCCCTATTGACTGACATTAGTTACATTAACACTGTCCTCCCTATTGACTGACATTAGTTACAGTAACACTGTCCTCCCTATTGACTGACATTAGTTACAGTAACACTGTCCTCCCTATTGACTGACATTAGTTACAATAACACTGTCCTTCCCTATTGACTGACATTAGTTACAGTAACACTGTCCTTCCCTATTGACTGACATTAGTTACAGTAACACTGTCTGACATTAACCCACTGTCCTTTGACTGACATTAGTTACAGTAACACTGTCCTTCCCTATTGACTGACATTAGTTACAGTAACACTGTCCTTCCCTATTGACTGACATTAGTTACAGTAACACTGTCAGGCTACCTGTTGACTGACATAACAGTAACTGTCCTTCCCTATTGACTGACATTAGTTACAGTAACACTGTCCTTGACCCTAGTTGACTGACATTAGTTACAGTAACACTGTCCTCCCTATTGACTGACATTAGTTACAGTAACACTGTCCTTCCCTATTGACTGACATTAGTTACAGTAACACTGTCCTTCCCTATTGACTGACATTAGTTACAGTAACACTGTGCTATCCTGTTTGACTGACATTGTTTACAGTAACATCGCAAGACTCACTGGTTGATGACATTAGTTTAGTAACACTGTCCTTCCTATGCCTGACTGACATTATCTACAGTAACACTGTCCTTCCCTGTCCTTCTCTCAGCACATATCAAAACTGCACTGTTAAATCTATACTTGGTTTCCTCAGTCGCTCTTCTTTTACCCCAATGCCAAACTAACCCTGATTCAGATGAACATCCTACCCATTCTAGAATACGGAGACATCATTTATAGATCAGCAGCTAAGGGTGGGTGCTCTTGCAGCTGTTCTTTAACATTCGGCCATCAGATTTGCCACATGCCCCTTATAGGACAATCACTGCACTCTATACACTCTTCTCTGTTTGGCATCTTGTTTACCCATCGCAAGACTCATTGATGCTTATTTATAAAACCCTCTTAGGCCTTCTCCCCTCTTCTGAGATATCTACTGCAGTCGTTCTGCCAGCCTGTTAAAGGTCCCCAATGTACACATGTTTTTGCTGCTACCATGTTGTTCTACCATGTTTTGTTGTATTGCTACCATGCTGGAACGAGCTGCAACAAACACTGAACAGTTTTATTTGCATTTATTGTCTTGGTCACTCTACATGACAGTGTTGTGTTGTCTCTCTTGTTGTGATGTGTTTTTGTCCTATATTTATATTGTATTTATTTATTTACTGACATTTAGTTACAGTAAACTGGAACTGAAAAGTTTTATCTCTACATTCAAAGACTCAATCATGGACACTCTTACTGACAGTTGTGGCTGCTTTGTGTGATGTATTGTTCTCTCTACCTTCTTGCTCTTTGTGCTGTTGTCTGTGCCTAATAATATTTGTACCATGTTTTGTGCTGCTACCATGTTGTGCTGCTACCATGTTGTTATGTTGTGTTGCTACCATGCTGTGTTGTCATGTGTTGATGCCTTGCTATGTTATTGTCTTAGGTCTCTCTTCATGTAGTGTTGTGTTGTCTCTCTTGTTGTGATGTGTTTTTTTGTCCTATATTTATATTGTATTTATTTATTTATTTAAATCCCTGGCCACGGTCACCACAGGAGGCCTTTTGGTAGGCCGTCATTGTAAATAAGAATTTGTTCTTAACTGACTTGCCTAGTTAAATAAAGGTTTAATTAATTAATTAAAAAATATATATTTTGACTTACATGAGTTACAATAACACTGTCCTTTCCTGTTGACTTACATCTATCTGTAAGTGATCATCCATTAGTGTTGTTGTACATTATGTTTACAGGAAAGAGTTTAGGATACATTTAGTTCTTGTAATTCACTACAGTAAGTCCCACCGCCCATTCTTTTGGTCCTTGCCAGCGTCTTGTCAGTGATTACCGTGTACTTCAGGGCTGAGTTCAGGAACAAGCTTGAACAGAGCCAGAGTGTAGCCTAACTAAGCTGTGGAGGCTGTAGCTGGGGCATCAAGGCTCCCCTCCACACACCTGGGCATCCCACCCTGCCCAACAATGGCTCCACAAACAGCCTTACCCAGGCTCTCATAAGCCTAACCTCCGTCATCCCCTAACCGCTGCGTATAACACAGTGCCATATATTACAGCCATATAACATAGCCTAACAGTGCCATATAACAGCCATATAACAAAGCCTAACAGTGCCATATAACATAGCCTAACAGTGCCATATAACAGCCATATAACATAGGCTATGTTATATGGCACTGTTAGGCTAACCGTTTCATATAACAGCCATATAACATTGCCTAACAGTGCCATATAACAGCCATATAACATAGCCTAACAGTGCCATATAACAGCCATGTAACAGCCTAACAGTGCCATATAACATAGCCTAACAGTTTCATTTAACAGCCATATAAGAAGGCCTAACAGTTTCATATAACAGCCATATAACATAGCCTAACAGTGCCATATAACAGCCATATAACATAGCCTAACAGTTCCATATAACAGCCATATAACATAGCCTAACAGTTTCATTTAACAGCCATATAACATAGCCTAACAGTGCCATATAACAGCCATATAACATAGCCTAACAGTGCCATATAACAGCCATATAACATAGCCTAACAGTGCCATATAACAGCCATATAACATAGCCTAACAGTTCCATATAACAGCCATATAACATAGCCTAACAGTTTCATTTAACAGCCATATAACATAGCCTAACAGTTTCATTTAACAGCCATATAACATAGCCTAACAGTGCCATATAACAGCCATATAACATAGCCTAACAGTGCCATATAACAGCCATATAACATAGCCTAACAGTGCCATATAACAGCCATATAACAAGGCCTAACAGTTTCATTTAACAGCCATATAACATAGCCTAACAGTTTCATATAACAGCCATATAACATAGCCTAACAGTTTCATATAACAGCCATATAACAAGGCCTAACAGTTTCATATAACAGCCATATAACAAAGCCTAACAGTGCCATATAACCGCCATATAACAAGGCCTAACAGTTTCATTTAACAGCCATATAACAAAGCCTAACAGTGCCATATAACAGCCATATAACAAGGCCTAACAGTTTCATATAACAGTCATATAACATAGTCTAACAATTTTATACAGGGAAATACTTCATATCAACTTCCAGGGAGAGATAGTAGTAGTGTGTCAGGATGTTAACATAGCAGAGACAATTAGTTCAGTTAATCTTGTCCCGCATGTATTGCTTATTGGCTTAGACAAGGATAGGGTGAGGCTGTTTCAGTCAGAGATGAACTGTAGCCATCTTGTCTCAACATGAAGGAGTTATATCACAGTTTCAGCTTGGGGGTATAGCGAGTGCTGACACATCATGTATAGTACGGCACAGCTTTGGTTTCAGAAGTGGTGTGGGGGGGGGATATAAACTCCAAACAGCCTTCCCGACCGCTTGGAGACATCCCTATGGTCCTAAAGCATACCGTTGCCTCGTTTTGTATCCCATTTCAATGATAAAACATTCCAATGATAAATGCAATTTCAGAATGTAGGGGGGACATGCCCCCTCTGTCCCCAGTGAAAATTGCACCCCTGGAATGGAAGTAGCATAGTATGTAACACAGATTGAATAGAGTCCTACATGTCTTGCAAATATCTTTTCTTTCTTTTTGGGGGGGGGGGGGTTCTCTCATAAAAATGTTTAAGATACGATTTCAGAATATAAAAGAGGTTTTGTTATGTAAAGTATTTTTACACTTTGAGGTTTGAATGAATTGTTGTTGATGTACCTGCCTATCATTAACGCATCAACAGTCCTTCTGCTGTATATAGAAATGATCTTCTCATCACCGAGGGAGTTTTTACGATGTACTTCTTCAAACCAAAAAATTACTATTTATACTCAAACGTTCATGTTGAACTACTGATAATTTCGCTACACCCAAATAACATCGGCTTATTATGTGTATGTGACCAATAAAATGTGATTTGCTGTGATTTTGAGTCATGCCATTCTAAGATACTGGCAACATGTTATAGCACACCATCAGCTTGGGGCTGTAACGAGTGCTGTGTAGTACTGATGTAGAATACTATGTAATATTACAATAGAGGTAGATGAGGTTTCCTAATGTCTGAGTAACATCCCCAGAACCAGTTCGTTTTAAATACAGTGGCAGAATCGTTTTTTTTTTGGTTCACTTCTGGCCATACAGGAAAATCCTCTGTTGATAATGAGGCCTAGTAATACTTAACCATTTCACTACCATGTTATGCATGTTTAGCACCTGTTGTCCCATGTGTGTACTGCATGTGTGTACTGCATGTGTGTACTGCATGTGTGTACTGCATGTGTGTACTGCATGTGTGTACTGCATGATGAAAGGCCATGTTACCATGCAGGGATTCTATCCATTCATCTCAATAGCACAGTTGCTTCATGATTCATGATGAGTGTGTATGGAATGAATGTTTCAAGATGACTTTACATGACTTTAATCAATGTGTTACCATTGGGAATTAACACCTCAGTAATGAGTTAACCATTCAGTTCTGACTGGACACCTTACCAACAGAAAGCTACCCAGGAGTCAGAGTGAAGACCAGAAATAGATATGTTGGACATTACTGTGCACATGTGTTAAAATCAAATATGGGTAGAGATATAATATGGATAGAGTGTACTGGTGTAGTCAGACAGAGAGAGGGGGCATTTTACCTCAGGGTGTTATGGGAAACCGTGGCTCTGATATAGGTTGTCTGATGTGCTCTGGGTCTGTCTGTCTCAGGTTCTCGAGGTCAGACGAACTCTCCAGACACCGGCGCTCTCACTCTGGAGTGAAGCCTTATCAGTGTCCCATCTGCGAGAAGAAGTTTGCCCGCAGCGATCATCTTTCCAAACACATCAAAGTCCACCGCTTTCCAAGAAACAGCAGGACAGTGCGATCTGCAAACTGAGCACATTGACCTCCAGGTCCTGCTAGGCTGAGGCCACGCCACAGGACACATGGAGAGACAGAGAGAGAATGTTTGTGAGAGAGAGTGAATGAATGTGGGAGATTGCTAATAGCAGAGGGGACAGTGGGACAGACAGAATGAATGTGGGAGATTGCTAATAGCAGAGGGGACAGTGGGACAGACACAATTAATGTAGGAGATTGCTAATAGCAGAGGGGACAGTGGGACGGACAGAATTAATGTGGGAGATTGCTAATAGCAGAGGGGACAGTGGGACAGACACAATTAATGTAGGAGATTGCTAATAGCAGAGGGGACAGTGGGACAGACACAATTAATGTAGGAGATTGCTAATAGCAGAGGGGACAGTGGGACAGACAGAATGAATGTGGGAGATTGCTAATAGCAGAGGGGACAGTGGGACAGGCAGAATGAATGTGGGAGATTGCTAATAGCAGAGGGGACAGTGGGACAGGCAGAATGAACTTTCAAACAACAGTTAATGGAGAGAGTGTTTGAATGTTTTGTTTGTTTATGTGTGTGTGTGTGTGTGTGTGACGCACGTTGGTGGTACTGTGATAATTTATTGAGTAATGCAGAGACTCAAAAGAGAAAACATTTAGAAAAAACAAGAACTGTTACATAACATGACATCTTCACTGGTGCATGATGGGAAGTTCAGTGCTTTAGCGGGATTTACACTTAAAGCAATGTTCCCGTGTTCGCAGATACTGCATTTACAGTAAACGCTGCATATGCCGGCTCAATCGGAAATTACTTTTAAATTGCAATGTCGCTATAGCGCTGAACTTCAGCAGCACAGATTGAATCGAGTCCTAAGTTTCTTGTAAATAGCTTTTCTTAATTTTTGTAGGTTTTTTTTTCATAAAAATGTTTAAGATACGATTTGAGAATATAAAAGAGGTTTTGTTATGCAAAGTATTTTTACACTTTGAGGTTTGAATGAATTGTTGTTGATGTACCTGCCTATCATTAACACATCAACATTCCTTCTGCTGTATATAGAAATGATCTTCTCATCACCGAGGGAGTTTTTACGATGTACTTCTTCAAACCAAAAAATTACAGTTAGTATTCAAACGTTCATGTTGAACTACTGATCATGATCAGAATCATGCCATTATAAGCTACCGGCAACATGTGGAGGCTGTCTCCTATTTTCACTACAGGAGCAATATGACGACTCATGCCTGGTAAAGGCTGGATCAGCTAACAGTGAACTGCCAACTGCAAAACAACGAGGTGCAGCAAAAAATATTTTATGTTTTATGGTGTGTTGTTTATATGTGAACCGACTGGCTTTCTGATCACTATTGAAGACATTGAAGAACTTTTCCTTTTGTATATTTGTATACATTAGCTGGAGGAGCTGTTATTGTCATTTTCTTTCATTTTGTGTTATGTCATTGGCGCTTAAAGCTGGCCTTCTCTGGGGCCAATATGTCAACTGAGTAGGCCTACGTAGTATCTGTTTGAATATAATGATAACACTTAACCCGTTGGTGACTGTATTAAATCTTCATAGCACATAAGCATTGAATGCCTAGCCTGCCATGTTGTATACAGCGTGTGGATGTCAGTGACAGTCAATCAATGTACAGTTTCAAACAGTGCTGGTAGGAGCTACAGTATGAAGGACTCAAACCATACACTTCAATGTCAGTCTAATCAATGCTTTCAGTAAAATAGTTGAACTATATTTTTTAGGGATTCTTGAAAAACTGCAGCTACAGTAGCTTGAGGTAAGTCTCCTCGATATCAGCACAATCGTCTGCCTCGTGTCATCAATGCATGTTGCTGAAGCACCCTACAGTGTTTCAGAAGTGACCTCTGTTTCAAACTGGAACAACCCCCAAAAGCCTTTTTAGCAGACACACAGCAGTGCCAACCTAGCCAAGCTTCCTGGGCTATTACATTTCATCTGGAGGAGCTGGAATTGCATGGTGCTATATTTGGGTGGCAGGGAGCCTAGTGGTTAGAGCATTGGACTAGTAACCGGAAGGTTGCAAGATCAAATCCCTGAGCTGACAAGGTAAAAATCTGTTGTTCTGCCCCTGAACAACCCACTGTTCCTAGGCTGTTCTTGAAAATAAGAATGGGTTCTTAACTGACTTGCCTAGTTAAATAAAAATAAATGTAGTTACCTCCTCTGGAACATGTGAAGAAGTAAATGGTGGTAGAAATCTTAGCCTCCATACACAAGTTCTACAGTCACCTTCCTGATCTACAGATGACATCACAGGAAGACACACGATTGGTTTAGTGAAATACAGTACTCAAATACTGTAACGTTTAGGAATGTTTTTATTTTTATAATGCTTTCTTTTCCCTGTACGAAACTGCACTGTCTATGATGGCCATGTCCTTTCTGTGTTAACGTTGTCTGAACCTGAGGGGTCT
Source organism: Oncorhynchus tshawytscha (assembly GCF_018296145.1). Classification (NCBI taxonomy): domain Eukaryota; kingdom Metazoa; phylum Chordata; class Actinopteri; order Salmoniformes; family Salmonidae; genus Oncorhynchus; species Oncorhynchus tshawytscha. Next base: position 78,002,022 of record NC_056444.1, on the reverse strand, counting down.
AGAGAGGGCAGTAAAACTTATACTGTAGCAATGCATTCCTTAAATCCCATTTTAAATGTTTTTAAAAACAGGTTATTTTAACCCATGAATGTATGTAAATACTGCAACTACACCTAAAAGGAACGGAAATATTATTGTAATTATTTCTGTGATTGCGTACAATTCTAGTGCATGTGTATATAATGACAATTCATTATATGTTGTTATAAATATTATATACTATTATAAATATTATATATTTTTCTTTGTTCTACATACGATGCATTTACAAATTAAACAAATCCAAAAGATGGAGTGATTATGGTTGGGGTCTTCTTTGCCTATCACATTTGGTCAAGTTAGGGCTTTGTTGTCCAGACAATCAGTGGCCATTCATACAAGATCCATTGTTGTCATTTCATCTCTGCATGACCGCCTACTCTCTTTCACTGTCACTGCTACCCTTTATCATTAGCATTCATCATGTTACAACACTACCAACAGGGGACAAACAGTCAAACAACACAATATGCTCGTATTGCATTATGGCCATGCGTGTCTCCAGTGGACCATTTGGATACTCAAACAAGAGTATGTTTTTCCAGTTTGTTTGATTTCCCTGCTCATGAGTTGGTTGGAAAACATTTTTTAAAGCGAGACATGAAAAACCTTACTAAGTTGGAAAACTTGCAGAATGCCAGGGTAAGATGTATACCATATGGTTAGCACTCATGGGGCACTCCCTTGTTTTCTCCTCTCGTGCTCTCTCCTTGTCTCTATGTACATTAAACTACTTCTTTAATGGGAGCAGCATTGGTCTCACTGCTGCCACGCTTGGCTGGATGGGTCTCACTGCTGCCACGCTTGGCTGGATGGGTCTCACTGCTGCCACGCTTGGCTGGACAGGTCTCACTGCTGCCACGCTTGGCTGGACAGGTCTCACTGCTGCCACGCTTGGCTGGATGGGTCTCACTGTTGCCACGCTTGGCTGGATGGGTCTCACTGTTGCCACGCTTGGCTGGACAGGTCTCACTGCTGCCACGCTTGGCTGGATGGGTCTCACTGTTGCCACGCTTGGCTGGATGGGTCTCACTGCTGCCACGCTTGGCTGGATGGGTCTCACTGCTGCCACGCTTGGCTGGATGGGTCTCACTGCTGCCACGCTTGGCTGGACGGGTCTCACTGCTGCCACGCTTGGCTGGACAGGTCTCACTGATGACAGGTTTGGCTGGACGGGTCTCACTGCTGCCACGCTTGGCTGGATGGGTCTCACTGCTGCCACACTTGGCTGGACAGGTCTCACTGCTGCCACGCTTAAATAGAACAGACCTGACTACATGATGTTATATAGAACAGACCTGACTACATGATGATGTTATATATAACAGACCTGACTACATGATGTCATATAGAACAGACCTGACTACATGATGTTATATAGAACAGACCTGACTACATGATGTCATATAGAACAGACCTGACTACATGATGTTATATAGAACAGACCTGACTACATGATGTTATATAGAACAGACCTGACTACATGATGTTATATAGAACAGACCTGACTACATGATGTTATATAGAACAGACCTGACTACATGATGTTATATAGAACAGACCTGACTACATGATGTTATATAGAACAGACCTGACTACATGATGTTATATAGAACAGACCTGACTACATGATGTTATATAGAACAGACCTGACTACATTATGTTATATAGAACAGACCTGACTACATGATGTTATATAGAACAGACCTGACTACATGATGATGTTATATATAACAGACCTGACTACATGATGTTATATAGAACAGACCTGACTACATGATGTTATATAGAACAGACCTGACTACATGATGATGTTATATAGAACAGACCTGACTACATGATGTTATATATAACAGACCTGACTACATGATGTTATATAGAACAGACCTGACTACATGATGTTATATAGAACAGACCTGACTACATGATGTTATATAGAACAGACCTGACTACATGATGTTATATAGAACAGACCTGACTACATGATGATGTTATATATAACAGACCTGACTACATGATGTCATATAGAACAGACCTGACTACATGATGTTACATAGAACAGACCTGACTACATGATGTTATATAGAACAGACCTGACTACATGATGTTACATAGAACAGACCTGACTACATGATGTTATATATAACAGACCTGACTACATGATGTTATATGTAACAGACCTGACTACATGATGTTACATAGAACAGACCTGACTACATGATGTTACATGATGTTATATAGAACAGACCTGACTACATGATGTTATATAGAACAGACCTGACTACATGATGTTACATAGAACAGACCTGACTACATGATGTTATATATAACAGACCTGACTACATGATGTTATATATAACAGACCTGACTACATGATGTTATATAGAACAGACCTGACTACATGATGTTATATAGAACAGACCTGACTACATGATGTTATATAGAACAGACCTGACTACATGATGTTATATAGAACAGACCTGACTACATGATGATGAACAGACCTGACTACATGATGTTACATATAACAGACCTGACTACATGATGTTATATATAACAGACCTGACTACATGATGTTATATAGAACAGACCTGACTACATGATGATGTTATATAGAACAGACCTGACTACATGATGTCATATAGAACAGACCTGACTACATGATGTTATATAGAACAGACCTGACTACATGATGTTATATAGAACAGACCTGACTACATGATGTTATATAGAACAGACCTGACTACATGATGATGTTATATATAACAGACCTGACTACATGATGTTATATATAACAGACCTGACTACATGATGTTATATAGAACAGACCTGACTACATGATGTTATATAGAACAGACCTGACTACATGATGTCATATAGAACAGACCTGACTACATGATGTCATATAGAACAGACCTGACTACATGATGAACCACTATGTTTTTGCGGCCTTCTGGGATGCAGTAGGACTTTATTCCAGACATCGGTTCGGGGCCATTCTGGTTCCAGGCCTGTTATCTTCAGCCTTGTTCCTGTGTTCAGGATATGCAGATGTGTTTTTGTTCTGCTTGATGTTCAGACACCACTGTGTTGAGGCACAGGAAACCTTTACATCAATGACAATGACAATATACACAGCTGTTATTTCTCTCATGTCATTTGTATTTAGTTGTGTGTCAGATTCTTCATACCCAGTCTGGAGTGTATATGTATTAGTCTCATTGGTCTTCTGTAGATCAGGTGGTAGAGCATAGTGCTGCTAATGCCAGGTGAGTGGGTTTGATTCATGCGACCACCCGTACGTAAAATGTACACATGCATGATTGTAAGTCGCTTTGGATAAAAGTGTCTGCTGAATGACATGTGTTATTTGATATATGTACAGTATATCACAAAAGTGAGTACACCCCTCACATTTTTGTAAATATTTGAGTATATCTTTTCATGTGACACAACTGAAGAAATGACACTTTGCTACAATGTAAAGTTGTGAGTGTGCAGCTTGTATAACAGTGTAAATTTGCCGTCCCCTCAAAATAACTCAACACACAGCCATTAATGTCTAAACCGCTGTCAACAAAAGTGAGTACACCCCTATGTGAAAATGTCCAAATTGGGCCCAATTAGCCTTTTTCCCTCCCCGGTGTCATGTGACTCGTTAGTGTTACAAGGTCTCAGGTGTGAATGGGGAGCAGGTGTGTTAAATTTGGTGTCATCGCGCACACACTCCCTCATACTGACTGGTCACTGGAAGTTCAACATGGCACCTCATGGCAAAGAACTCTCTGAGGATCTGAAAAAAAGAATTGTTGCTCTACATAAAGATGGCCTGGGCTATAAGAAGATTGCCAAGACCCTGAAACTGAGCTGCAGCACGGTGGCCAAGACCATACAGCGGTTTAACTGGACAGGTTCCACTCAGAACAGGCCTCACCATGATCGACCAAAGAAGTTGAGTGCACGTGTTCAGCGTCATATCCAGAAGTTGTCTTTGGGAAATAGACGTATGAGTGCTGCCAGCATTGCTGCAGAGGTTGAAGGGGTGGGGGGTCAGCCTGTCAGTGCTCAGACCATACGCCGTACACTGCATCAAATTGGTCTGCATGGCTGTCATCCCAGAAGGAAGCTTCTTCTAAAAAATGATGCACAAGAAAGCCCGCAAACAGTTTGCTGAAGACAAGCAGACTAAGGACATGGATTACTGGAACCATGTCCTGTGGTCTGATGAGACCAAGATAAACTTATTTGGTTCAGATGGTGTCAAGCGTGTGTGGCGGCAACCAGGTGAGGAGTACAAAGACAAGTGTGTCTTGCCTACAGTCAAGCATGGTGGTGGGAGTGTCATGGTCTGGGGCTGCATGAGTGCTGCTGGCACTGGGGAGCTACAGTTCATTGAGGGAACCATGAATGCCAACATGTACTGTGACATACTGAAGCAGAGCATGATCCCCTCCCTTCGGAGACTGGGCCGCAGGGCAGTATTCCAACATGATAACGACCCCAAACACACCTCCAAGACGACCACTGCCTTGCTAAAGAAGCTGAGGGTAAAGGTGATGGACTGGCCAAGCATGTCTCCAGACCTAAATCCTATTGAGCATCTGTGGGGCATCCTCAAAAGGAAGGTGGAGGAGTGCAAGGTCTCTAACATCCACCAGCTCCGTGATGTCGTCATGGAGGAGGACTCCAGTGGCAACCTGTGAAGCTCTGGTGAACACCATGCCCAAGAGGGTTAAGGCAGTGCTGGAAAATGATGGTGGCCACACAAAATATTGACACTTTGGGCCCAATTTGGACATTTTCACTTAGGGGTGTACTCACTTTTGTGATATACTGTATGTGATAATGCCGTTACATGTGGACCAAATGCTGTATTTAGTTGACTAACTTCATAATTAGACTGTTGCTACCAAAAAGATATAGAGGTCCTATCATTTAATCCAGTGTTGGGTCTAGGTTTAGACTGTGGTGGTGTTCTGTAATATAATCCAGTGTTGGGTCTAGGATTAGACTGTGGTGGTGTTCTGTAATATAATCCAGTGTTGGGTCTAGGTTTAGACTGTGGTGGTGTCCTATAATTTAATCCAGTGTTGGGTCTAGGATTAGACTGTGGTGGTGTTCTGTAATATAATCCAGTGTTGGGTCTAGGATTAGACTGTGGTGGTGTTCTGTAATATAATCCAGTGTTGGGTCTAGGTTTAGACTGTGGTGGTGTTCTATAATATAATCCAGTGTTGGGTCTAGGTTTAGACTGTGGTGGTGTTCTATAATATAATCCAGTGTTGGGTCTAGGTTTAGACTGTGGTGGTGTTCTATAATATAATCCAGTTTTGGATCTAGGTTTAGACTGTGGTGGTGTTCTGTAATATAATCCAGTGTTGGGTCTAGGTTTAGACTGTGGTGGTGTTCTGTAATATAATCCAGTGTTGGGTCTAGGTTTAGACTGTGGTGGTGTTCTGTAATATAATCCAGTGTTGGGTCTAGGTTTAGACTGTGGTGGTGTTCTATAATATAATCCAGTGTTGGGTCTAGGAATAGACTGTGGTGGTGTTCTATAATATAATCCAGTGTTGGGTCTAGGATTAGACTGTGGTGGTGTTCTATAATATAATCCAGTGTTGGGTCTAGGTTTACACTGTGGTGGTGTTCTATAATATAATCCAGTTTTGGATCTAGGTTTAGACTGTGGTGGTGTTCTGTAATATAATCCAGTGTTGGGTCTAGGAATAGACTGTGGTGGTGTTCTATAATATAATCCAGTGTTGGGTCTAGGTTTAGACTGTGGTGGTGTTCTATAATCTAATCCAGTGTTGGGTCTAGGATTAGACTGTGGTGGTGTTCTATAATATAATCCAGTGTTGGGTCTAGGATTAGACTGTGGTGGTGTTCTATAATATAATCCAGTGTTGGGTCTAGGATTAGACTGTGGTGGTGTTCTATAATATAATCCAGTGTTGGGTCTAGGATTAGACTGTGGTGGTGTTCTATAATATAATCCAGTGTTGGGTCTAGGATTAGACTGTGGTGGTGTTCTGTAATATAATCCAGTGTTGGGTCTAGGTTTAGACTATGGTGGTGTTCTATAATATAATCCAGTGTTGGGTCTAGGATTAGACTGCGGTGGTGTGCTAACAAGACACACAGAGACAGATGAGTAGCTGGGGGCCTTAAACAGAGAGCAATATTAATCCCTTTTCAGAAATAGAAATCTGAATAGTAGGATGTTCTTCTTTCAAATATGAAGAGCTATTTTACAAAGTTGTTAATCCCTTAATGAAGCGTTAGTCATCACGGTCCCTTTCGAATGAGGGATTTTTGCATGTCAACTAAGGCACAATGGTGTCACTGGACTCTGTTAGATGCATAATGTGATGTAGTTGTTGAGAGGCTTCACTGCAAGTATACTGTATGTTTTAAATATGAAATAAAAAACATTCAGAAAAGGCACATTGGTTACATGTGGGACAGAAAGGCAGAGAGGGGATGTAGTGGTAAAATGACCTCTGTCCCAGCTGACCAGATACACGTCCAGATGAATAGGAGAAAGAGATAGATGGTGGAAGAGATTGTGGGGGAAAAACTATTACAGGATACATTGAGTTCCTTGGTAATTCCAAACCATCTGGGGTTCTGCCCAAGACTCCCTTTGGTATTCAATGTGCTTAGGAACATGCTGTCCATGGTGTCAGGAGGAAAGATAGCTACAGAGAGAGAGAGAGAGACAGAGAGACAGAGAGACAGAGAGAGAGAGACAGAGAGACAGAGAGAGAGAGACAGAGAGAGAGAGAATTACATTGAATGAGTTACAGGACAAAATAAAAACCCTCCAACCCAAAAAGGCCTGTGGTGTTGATGGTATCCTCAATGAAATGATCAAATATACAGACAACAAATTCCAATTGGCTATACTAAAACTCTTTAACATCATACTTAGCTCTGGCATCTTCCCCAATATTTGGAACCAAGGACTAATCACCCCAATCCACAAAAGTGGAGACAAATTTGACCCCAATAACTACCGTGGAATATGTGTCAACAGTAACCTTGGGAAAATCCTCTGCATTATTATTAACAGCAGACTCGTACATTTCCTCAATGAAAACAATGTACTGAGCAAATGTCAAATTGGCTTTTTACCAAATTACCGTACAACAGACCATGTATTCACCCTGCACACCCTAATTGACAACCAAACAAACCAAAACAAAGGCAAAGTCTTCTCATGCTTTGTTGATTTCAAAAAAGCCTTCGACTCAATCTGGCATGAGCGTCTGCTATACAAACTGATGGAAAGTGGTGTTGGGGGTAAAACATACGACATTATAAAATCCATGTACACAAACAACAAGTGTGCGGTTAAAATTGGCAAAAAACACACACATTTCTTCACACAGGGTCGTGGGGTTAGACAGGGATGCAGCTTAAGCCCCACCCTCTTCAACATATATATCAACGAATTGGCGCGGGCACTAGAAGAGTCTGCAGCACCCGGCCTCCCCCTGCTAGAATCCGAAGTCAAATGTCTGCTGTTTGCTGATGATCTGGTGCTTCTGTCACCAACCAAGGAGGGCCTACAGCAGCACCTAGA